>NC_051161.1:116404253-116624253 GCF_013339745.2 Dermacentor silvarum
AAATCAGCGCGTACAGCGCGTCGTAATTGCAGCCTCCGCGATCAACTTCAAAAACATTTTCAGAGCTAATTGCGGAGGCCACGCTCCGCTGTGCTGAGTACGGTGAACGCACCTAGGTGGCGTTGGTAGTGCTTCTTGATGCCAGCGTCCCTTCGAATGCTGGCATCGAGGCGTCGTAGTGCTGAGACCACCGAAGCGTTCACTGTCGGTGCGCGTTAGTGTCATAATGCAGTACTTCTCTTTTCTGCTCGTAGGCGGCGGCACCGCCCCGAGCAAGAGCGCGGGTACACGGAGGAGTGTTAGATATATAAGGCCGCGTCTGTGTAGCTCTCTGCAAATGCGTTTGTGGCGCAATGGGTTAAACGCTCGGCGATCTATCGTCGCGGACCGAGAGGTCGTGGGTTCGATTTCCAAATTTTGCATGTTTGTGGAACTTTTTCTTCTGGTTTCTTTCTTTGTATTATGTTCTATGACGTATTTCCGTGACGGAAATACGTCAGTGAAGTCTTGGTGGACCCCGGCATAAACACTTTCGTGTTAAAAAAGAGAATATGTTCTTTCTTGTTGCGGCAGTACATGGCTGGACGGTATATTAGTAGGTTGAAGCAATTACACATGATCAATGTGAAACAATGTGATTCCTGCGTGTGTGCTGCTTCTCGTGAGGCGCTCTGCTCCGCATGGTCACTGGGATGAGACCTGAGGTCGCTTACTCGCATGCTCTTGCGCATGCGCCCTGCGGCGCGGCGGCCTGCTGCAGTAGACGTGGAAGTGGATCCTGGCGGCCTTTGCGCTCTTCGGCCTGGACGCCTGTTGCCGGCTCTACAGGCGACGCTCGGCCGCGAAGCTCGAAGCAGTCCAGCTGCACGGCGTATCTGCAGGTTTCAAGGCCGATGCGGGGGCGCCTGATGCGGCTCCGGGTTCTCCTGGCCCCTTTCCTCCCCCCAGCGATGACCCGTACCGAGACTCAGTCGTGGAACTGCGACTCGCCAAGAGGGGATGCTCGCCAGGCCGGGACAGGTAGACGAATTCCTTAAACCCCCTCGGCATCATGTCCAAAGAGCCTGGAACTGCAAATACGTTAACAGGCACCGTATTTTGCTACGTTCCATTTAGTTATGTTTCATTCTTTTCCATTTAGTTTTGTTTCATCGGACACAAGAAGTGCCGCGTGATATAGAACCGATGCAAAATTGAAATAAACGTTACTAATGATAGGTCCAGGGACAGTATAATGTAGCGATTTTGTTCATTTTCAGTTCTTCTTGCCCTTGGTCATTGGTTCGCGGGAAGCCGTGCCTATGTTGTCGCCAGTAGCGGTCATTCGCTGCGATGAGTGATAAAAATCTAATAGAATTGAAGGGAAAGGATCATCACCTATAACGGCCTCAGATTCTCGTTCTTTCTGTTTGGTTCGAGTTTCATAATTTGCTCGCACATAGCCACACAGCCGTTATCGCCGGATGGGCTGCTCGATCCGGCCGAAGGTCAGGAAAGAAGAGAACTAAATGAAAGTAATATGCGTTGTAGTGGATTTTGGCAACTTGCTTGTTAGTCATTATTATGAATGCAGTGCTCGGGATGCCTAAGCAGGAAACGAACGGCCATGACACAGTGAAACGTACACAGAAAGGATGGCTACGTACAAAGCATCAAATCCAGCCACGCTTAGTGCACCACATGCAGACGAAGTGTCCACCCCTGTTTCGATGCCGACGTAATCATGTGTCTAAAAAGTGCGTCTCTCTTTGGAAACTGCAGCACTTGTATGTGGACTTTTGCCCCCGTTAAGCTATAAGGCCGAATTCACTAAGCTCTTCTTTCACAAGTGCTCCTTGCCGTTTACATATTATTGCCTTCGCCAATAATATGTGAAGCATCACATTCTACTGCAATTTTATCTTACGAACAATAATAGCGAAAGAGCCTTTCGTGAATACGGGCCCTGGCCTATAGCCAGATATTGTAATCTAGTCCATATAAGTTGGATAAAAAAAGTCACATATACATACTCAGACAGTTACGTGCTCTATATACTTCCAAAAGACAAATTTTGGCGATTTTTCGTTTCCCTTAGAGTCTGAAAGGCAGCGATTGACTGCGTTTTTCCGTTGTACCTTGGTTGCGGTATATCATCAGCTGCTAGGTGCAGTAGTCTTTTCTAGACAACCCATTTACGACGGACGCACACCATTTTCTGGCAGCTACACAGCATGCTAGGCAAGCTTCGTCTTTTATTTATTTTGTTTTCCCGCGCCTTTCATGCCAGCAGATCGGGTATGCTATTACTGGGATATCGCAATGCAACACATGGCCTTTGTCACATACACGAGAGTTCTTAATACATGAGTCTAAAGTTATTGTTGATTTGCTAGTTAAGGTCTATAAGATAAATCACAGTTCTTTATGTCCAACTCTATCAATTGCACGGCGCCAATGAAAATAATCAGTTTCATGACATCAGATTTTAATATGCATTTCGAATGTTCCCCGTTGAACGCCTACATTTTGACGTTTAATCTAAGCTTGCCAGTTGATGGGTTGATGTAGTTTACTTTTGTTGATCCGTTAATTTTTGTTCTATGAATTTTTTTAATCTAGGGAACCACAGGTACGGAACACTTTTAGCCTGTTTCATACATTTCACCTTATAAGATTCGCAATGTTATTGAGAACATCGTACTCCGCCACACACTGCCCTGTTGCCTGATTTCTTTTTTTAAATTTCCGATGCTCCAATACACCACATTATAGTTCGCACTTACGCCACAAATGGGAGTATTCACTGCAAGATAGCGCTACTCTAATGCTATTTCTAATTGCGTTTTGGATTGAGGCAGTTGCCATCATTTTCATATGTTAATAAACCGCCTACGAACCTCATCAATTTCCATTCTAATGAGCCTGAAACCTTGTGAACACACTCTGAGCAGCCCACGGATAGCTTTCCTGCTCGGGCTGAAAATAAGTGAAGTTTGACGGCCCAAGCTTTCGTTTCTCTCAACGATGTGCATCGTTTAGGTGTGATTTGTTTGTAAAGAGTACGCGTTCAATGAACACGAGATTAATTATTTGTTAATTTTCTGTCTAGAGGCAGTGATATAATGGGTTCTAAGGCAATCAGAAGAGCAATGCTATGAAATGCCTAAACTTTCTTTATACGACTTTCAAGGTGACGAGAGTAGATTATAAGTGGTGTAATGGATGTCCCATTTGTTGCACCATAAACTGAACTAGGACGTGGCCCACAATTTCAACGTGAGGGCTCTGTCTCTCGTACTAATAAAAAGGCTGTTAGCAGGCTTCTGGAACCTAGCAAAATCATTCATGAAAGGCCATCAAAGTTTTCGCACGTCGTGACGTCTACTATCTTTGCAGGACTATACCGAACACCGCGTGTTCGGACTTCCAGCCGCAGGACCGGGTCAGCCGCCGCCTCGCTAATCTAGCGCGCCGCTTAGTGCTCAGCCTCCAAAGGGCACTGAGCGCTGCTCCGCAAGAAATACAATATTTCCCTGTAAGTTAGTAAGAGAGGATTATTGGCCTTCGGCGACCCCTAAAACTGCAAGTACGTCCGACCCCTAGCAGCACGTGAAGCGAGGAAGCTCCAGTGCGAAGGGGTCGAAAAGACAGTGCTACTGAACGGAGCATCCGCAAAATCCAAGATGTACCTGTTCCAGTTTTAGCGTCTTTCTCTCTCTGTTTATGGCACTGTTCTTAACTATGAGCCATACGGAGAATTTACAAAGAAATGCCGACCTTTCTGTGCGTTTTATCTCGCTGGCGTTGAGTAATTTATTCATTTCATATGTACTCGTATGTCCTGCTCGGCCGACGCATATGGAACACTATTCTAGATGGCACGAAACGTTCCCTGCATCCTTGTAAATGTTTGTAATGAATAATGCATTCAGTTCACGTATGTCAAACGTTAAAGTGTCTCGGTGAGTGCCGTTTGCAATTAGTGAAATTTAAATAATCTTTTGCCTTACACAATCAACATAATCTCAATAATGCAGTCATGTGACGCTCTTCGCCCTCCCTCCTTGTAGAATTTCTCCGAATCCAATTCATGGTTTCTGGTTTTAGTTTTGTTGTTAGTTTTTTTTTTTTTGCTCTGGCTGGCGATGCTTGCTCTTGAGACACTTTCTGCTAACTTTTTTCTAGCAAAAACATGGCCAGTTTTCGTATAATACCCACACCCAATGTCGCTGAAAAATCCCCCTAAGACGCCGTACAAAGATTTGTTCAGAATGTCTTGCTGCGCAAGTTTTTTATAAGGTAATAACATTGCATTACACTCATGCACATGGTAGGACAGAGAAACTGCCGATTCGCGAAAGTCATAACAAACTTTTTGCGTCAACTTATTTTGTTTGCAGTATGTGCTACTCAACTGCCCGAAGATATCGCTGTTGGAGTGGCATCCATTCACAGTAACATCGGTAAGTGAGCTTCTTTACGTTCGGTATCTCTGTACTGTAGTATGATATGCACAACACGATAAACGTACAGCAAATAGATAAAAGAAGGCAAGTCTAGAGATCAAACTTCTGTAGAATCAAGCTGTCTTCCGAACAGGAAAATCTTCGGCACTTCTTAATTATAAGGTTGCCCTTTTTGTTAACCAAATGATAGGCGCACCAGCTTTCCCCTCTCCTCCACTCTTTTCACCCTACCACACTAGACACGCATCAAACGGAAATGTAATAATTTTGCATACATGCGGTAATTTATATGGAAAACGATTACATGACTTTCATGGGGCAAAAGTTTGGAATCAACTACCCCTGGAAGCTTAAGTAGCACGAAACTTTAAGTATAGTGCAAAAATGTTTTATTTGCAATATCAAGATTTGTAAACAGTATTTGCGCTTGCTATCGTCAGCGTATTCTAGCTACATTACCTTTTATATGTTTTTATGATGTGATTATGGACATACCTTGTTATATATATTTTTATCAGATTTTATTTGTATACATATCTGTATATATATAGATTTGCACTGCTAACCTGTTCCACATATTCTTCACTGGACCGACCACTAGCCAATGTAGGCTATCGTTCCAAATACATTTTAACCATCTCTTGCTATTTATCAATAAACTGAATGAATGAATAAAAAAAGCTATTACATGTACACATTACGGACACTGACACAAGAAGTACTGTGAACGTGCACGAAATGCATGTTGAGCAATGAGCCCTCAATGACGCCAGATCAATCAAATAAATAAATTCAAATTACTAAAACACGAGGTGTTATCTGCGTTTGCTTGAATTTGTTCAAGAATAGAACTACCCGCGCAGTCAAAAGGTAAATAAAAAAAACAAGGGATTGTCAGTGTCACATATGCATGCATAAACGGAGCAGCTCACCTACCTTTATTCCAAGCTGCCGCAAGAAACTGACATTATGACCCCAAATATAGCGCTATTTAGGACAGGAGACTAGCACATCCCGATAAAACTGTATCATACATATAAAATTAAATGGTAACTATACTTCTTGAATACTGGAACTAGTGCGGCACAAATGCACCCAGTGCAGTTCCCAGCACAAGCCAGCGAACTCGAGCAAGATCCAGTGTGTTTACAGCACATAACACTGCGGCCCAGCGTCATAGCAGGGAAACCAATAAAACCAGCCAGCGTACCAAGTGCGATCCAGTGTCGAAAAGCGGCTGCTTTCACACTGAAATACACTGGACGACGGTGTTTCTTGCGATATGATACGGCCAATGTTTATGTTTGAAAGTTGAATGGTATCGCCGCAAGAGTCTAATTTTGCGTTTCTACATTTTATAATAGCCATGCAGATCAAAATAACTGCCACCGAAATAATCATTTAGTTACATCTTTAGGCTCACAGTGCATCGAAAAGCGACTCACGGTCTAAAACTCATTTGGCGTAGAAGTGCGGCGTAAAATGAATGTTCCGTCACGCTTTCTTCTTTCAAAGACCTGAAGCCAAATTAAGGTTTGCGCACATCTCGATTGAACGCATTGTCACTTCAGTAGCAGGGGCGAGACGAACTAAATGACCGGCCGCTGTGGATTAACGGCTATATCGATGCACTGCTAAGCACGAGGTCGCGGGATCAAGTCCTGGTCGCGGCGGCTTCATTTTGATAGGAGTGACATGCAAAAGCGTCTTGCACGTGATTTCGTTTTGGAAAACATTTTTTTTACTATGATGATGATCATATTTAGTGGCATCCCCTTCGAAACGGGGCGGCGTTTCGAAGGGGATGCATCATTCTGTGACACATGTTTGCTCAGTTACGTTTTTGCCCTCAGGCAGCCAGCTCGGGCCTCAAATAGCAAGGCACATCTCTTTGCGTTATCAGACAGATTTTACATCCTGATTTCTTTATAACCGTTTTTGTAACCCTCCACGGTCTTCTTGCTTCCATGCTTTGCAACCTGTTTACCGTCTTTGTTCCCGTTACTTTCTTTTTTATGACTGCTGATTGTCTATTTACACTTTCATTTACCCTGTGCCTGTCTGCCAACTTTCCTGACCTCTTCCTCCATTCTGTGTTCACACTTTTGAGGTAGAGATATTTGAATACTTTAGCGAGCAATTTCTTTTAAATCCGTATTCCTTCGTTTTTCTGCAAAACGAATTTTACTCTGCGCCTCTCTGAGTTCAATAGAAGTCGAATCCATGTCACCTTACACTGCCTCACATGTCGTTTTACCGTGGGCCCCGAAGAATGAACGTGACAGCAACCTTAAAGGTAAGTGCAACATCAATGGAACAAACCGGCACCCAGACGGGTTCACATTTTTGCACTGCCGGACTGTCAAGAAAGGTGACTATTATGGTTGGCTTTAAGTCTCTCGCCTTTCGCAACACATGTAACGACCAGGAAGCTCCTTCTGTCACAATGTGCCGCCAGTCACCGGTTGTGTCGTAATAAAGAAATATTTCTGTCGGGTTATCGACACCTACCGCTAAACTTATCCCAGGATGATTTCTTATTTTGATGCAGTGTTCAAAAGGTGGGGACAACACATTCACGCTACACTTGACTACGAACGGCGACTGGACAGGTCAGTATAGTTACACAGTGTTCGCATTTTTCGACTTCGTCCATTGTGATTCCAACATGTACGCTCAATATTCCGTTTCTAATGAACATGCCCTTGAAGATAATAAGCCATAACAATTTTGACATTTACCTGAAAAGATGAAAATATATGCCGATTCAAGGCCGAACATTTCAATTGGTGCTAAAGTAAAGTGGTTAAAGAAATGCTACAGAACTAACAGCGATGCGTACAATAGTGTTTACTTTCTTCCCGCAGATCGTGCAACCTCTTCCAATGTTTCTATTTATATGCCACACACGTCACAACCTAAATTTCAGGAAGTGCTAATGTTTATGCACTATGCCGTTCACAGGCTGTGCCGAAATGCAAACAGTAGTTCATGCTGTCACGCTGTAGTGACGGCGAAGAACTATACAGTGCTAAAATTGTGAACAATGTACGCGTGTGCATATGCCGTTGTACCTCGACACGACAATGCCACGAGCACAAAGGCGATGTTTGATGTTTGTCAAAGGAAAAAGGTTCAGGCAAGGTGTAGGCAGAGAGGAGACATGCCTAAATGCATAAAGAATTATAATCGCTATATATATATATATATATATATATATATATATATATATAGCGGTATAAAATTCTTTATCACTAATTAAGTATTTAACTAATTGCCTGATGGCCCATATTGCAATTTACAAATTGTAGCCACGGAGTTCGCAAGCGTATTCACTTGGAACGAATTCTCGGGATGACACCAGTTTCGAAATATTAATTCCCGAGCTTTGCGGAGAAATGCATTGGCGTTCCAGTTAGGTTCTTAACAAGACGTCACTTTACGCATTGAAGCACAAAATTAACTGGAACGCCAATGCATTTCTCCGCAAAATTCGGGAATTATTATCTCGAAACTGGTGTCATCCTGAGAAATTATTCTAAGTGGATCCGCTTTGCGAACTCCAGGACTACAATTTCTAAATTGCAATATGGGCCATCAGGTAATTATTTAAAAAAACTTAATTAGTAAATTTTTGTTAATTAGTCGATTCTGTATTTCAACATTTTGTGCAAGTAATGTCCGCCTCTTCGAGTAGACCAGCTCATTAACTAGAATTGAGGTATCTGCCACAAGCAGCCTTAAAAAAATTTTGAAAGTGTTCGCTGATACACCCTGTATATAATGAAAGAGGAGAAAGGAAACCGAGGGGCCTGATTGTTAGTAAAATCCTAAGAAGTCCACAAACAATAACAGACAAAGGATATATATATATATATATATATATATATATACATATATATATGCTGTAGAGATATCTATCAGAAGACAGGATTTTAGTCATTTCTTGTTGCATTACGCAGAACAGAGGTGTGCTAATGGGCACGACTTCGTCAGTCATCATTCATGGCTGATATGGGTCCATTTCCCGAGTTTTCATGCGGTGCATATATAATGTTCATTACCACACAAATATATATACTCAAACATAATCGGCGATATAACGGCCGACTCAACAACAGTAGCACCAACCACGCCGATCCCCCGGGAATTAGGCAAGGAAGGCTTTGCTTTAAACATTCTCGTTTTTCATTTTATAATAACTATTTGAACTTTTTTGGCATTTCTAATCATGTTGGAATATTCAAATTAGCAATTTATTTTTTTGGCATTATCTCGGCTTGAACCATGACCTGTTTTTTCGGCCGTGCGACGCTCTGTTTTTTGTGTAACCCGTACTGAACTTCTTTTGCAGCATGACGTTGCGTTCGCACGGATCAAATGTTGTTTTTCTTTTTCATAAGGTTGCCTTCGCATTGCTGATTTACGCAGAAAATACTACTGTATCCGAGGGCTTAGTGTTGTTGAATAATCCAGTTTCTCGCTGCATCAGCTGAGATGGCAGATCAGCTACCATAGATATATATAGACAAAGCCAGTCATATATATGATTGGCTTTGATTCCTGGACTAGAACAAATTTATGCTCAACGGTCAAGCATGTTTTCCGAGAAACCCGTATTGGTGCTACTGACGTTTCGATGGCATTTTTTTATTTCAAGCAAATAAAGGAATTCCATATAATGAGAATAGATGCGGCCAAATGACACCCTGCGCTGCAGTTATTAACTTAAGTTATCACCACGGCGAAAATCTTCATACTCACGCTATGCAAGCTTTGCCGCTTCGGGAACATTGCGGCCGCGCAAAGTTTAGCGTTCTGCCAAATCGAAGCAATCATCGGCTTATAGAGTGATTTACTTCGTGTGACACTTTACGCCCCCTGCGCATCCCCCGGCCATCCCAGACCGCCTGCAACAAACAGAATTCGCCCTTGCTACTCGCTCTCCGTCGTGACAGCAAAAAAGTAAACGGCACAATCTTCCATCGTTTATCCGCATCCTACGCTGAACATGTTTTGCTGTTGTAATTGATTTTAGATAATTGATTTGACGCTGCAAGGCTCATAGACCATTCCAACGAGAGCTATCTGGGCGTCGTCAAAATGCCCTCTGGACTGTTGTAATTACGGGTGAGCTTTACGCAATTGCTCTGCAAAAGCTGCAGTGCCTGCCTTTGTATCCCGCCGCAACAGCCCAGAAATGAGGTTTCTCTCCCCGCGATGGAAGCGACGCCCCCGATCCGTGAAAGTGTTTCGATTTCCGCCTAGCAGACGGCGTCACATCATTGCTGTTGGTGATGCGGAACGCGCTAAAAGCGTAATTCTTGAAGGCATCAATAGTCTAGGATTTGCCATGGTACGCGATGATTGTATCGGACGAGATTTATCTTTCGCCATGTCTGCAGCGGTTCCGCGTAGAAGCAGTTTCTGCATAGAGAGGCTACTGTATCACGGTGCACGGTGATGCATCACGTATCATTGAAAGCTTAAAGTCTCTATAATGGGAAACATTTTGTTCTAACGGCGTGTTCATTTAGCATAGATTTAGTAAGTGGGCGGGAGACTGCGTCTCCTTGCTTGTTATTTTTTTTAATTTGATGGACTTTGCCTGAAAGCGGCATAAAATCACTAAGTTAAATATATATAGCCACTGTTCAAAAGTAGTGATGATGTGTTCAAGCTTGTTTAATACCATTCAATTGACTTGAGACCGTAAATTTAAACCTTAGAAAATCATTTCTCATTTATAAAGGATCAGAAAATAGGTATTTGAAGAAAAGAAGAAATACTGCTTGCTTCCTTACAGTACCACTAACAAAAACACTAAGATTACCGAATGTAGAAGGCATCGCTTTAAAATCGTTGGTGCATGTTAGCTGGGACATTCTGTATATGCCTAAGCATTCGTTCCAGCGATCGGGAACACAAGCTGTCCAAGTTGCCTTGGGTTCTGTTGCCAAAGCTTCGAAAGCTTCCACGTTTTATGCGTACGCATCACTCTTTCCTCGCCTTACATTTCAGGTGTGCTGCGAACGAAGCTCGTCGCTCCGAAAGCTTCCAAAAAAAGCGACAAGCCAGCCTATCCGAAGTAAGAATAACATTTCAGCTTTCGTCGTAGATACCATCGTCCTGAGCTCAGCTTTGTAAATGCCTGCGTAAATGTTTTTTTCTTGCATAATGCATCTTTCACAAGGGCCGCTCAAGTAATGGATCCCGACAAGCATTGCTGCTGCTTACTGTTGGGCTTGTCTGTTCACACTACTTATGGCGGAACAGATAAACATACAGAGAAATGACCGGATGTGAAAAAACGTCACTGCCAACTAACTTTATTCAAAAAAGACAGGCACGCTGTCTTGAGAATTGCGTCAACCTGCACAGTAATGAACATCGTCTTCGTTTGTCGTTTAGAATAAGCGTGTATTTTGACATTCAAAGTCCATAGCGATATGGTCCGTTTTAGACGCTCAAATGCGTTTGTGTACGCTGGCGCCTTTCTTAAAACAGTACTGGTATTCTTTGAATTAGGGTAGTTTTGAGTCACGTTTTTTTCCTGTACGGTCGTTTTCTTGCACGGTTTCGTGTCTTTTCTACTACACCACAATATGCAATGCAAATTAATTCTTCGTGCATAAACTAGCGCCATGAATTGTATTAGTGATTCGTCTCCAAGAACGTTGCAGTCGAGAAAAAATTGAAGCTTTTCATTCTGTTATGTGGCATTCAAATAGCGACGTCCAGCTAACGTTAGTAAGCTGTTCACTTGAAAAATATTTTTAAAACACGGTGCGGGATACAATTATTACACATACGTGTTCGGTTGGCAGACCACTGGTGACCGTACACCTTGGGTCGTGCGATTGTATCGTGCGCCTTGTTTTCATATCTTTTTTTTCAGTGAACAGCTTGGCTAACGTTAGGTGGTGCAGTCGCTATATAGGCTCTAGCATTTGTGAACATTTGTCCGTAAGTTTGTCTTGTATAAATACGTTTGTGGAAAGGCACGAGGGAACGATTTTCGTAACTACAGGAATGTGCTCTATTTGTTAACAATTTAAATACCAAAGCAGTCAATATAACGGATTTCTAAAATTGTTATTTTCTATTCGATAAAGACAATATTTATCAAATTCCTCTGCAGTTCTTCCTCATACGAAATTTTAATTGTTGCAATGCTGCACGCAATACTTTCTGCTTTGTCAGCGCTATGCAGGTCTTTCTGCAGCAGTATTTTTAGTGCACAGTTTGGTCCATTGGCAACCAGTGAAACGTTCTGCTTCAATACAGGCGCAGAAATGCGAAGCGGCATAAAGGATGGCCATGTTGGGCAAATTGCACAATATGTTCTTCTAAATGCTAGCCACAGTATATATAGGAAACTCATCACTGGAGTGCATACGTAACTATTACCTGCAATGAAATATATCGGTTTATTAACATCTCCAAAGTACAAAGCGGAAAGCGCAAGGCGGTTTAATAAACATTAGGCAAATACAGCCCCCCCCCCCCCCGAAAAAGAACAAACAACGAAAATACGATATAATAAGTGTGCTATCTGCGTCGAAGACTACGAAAAAGCAACAAAATAGCTTATTTGACAAAACTAGAAACGATCAAGGCAACAACGAAGCAAGGAAGCAGCATTTGCAATTAGCATGATATTGGTAATGTTTCTTGACTTCACTAATAAGCGATAGCTTGAAAATTACACCTGCGTGCCACAAATGACACCCTCCCTATCCGTACAGATTTTCTTCTCGATCAGACTTTCAATTATCTTGCATTGCGCGGGGCCGCTCTTTCTGCACAGAGTTGATGCGACCGCTTTTCTCAGCACGCCTTGGCTGTCTCAAGTAACACTAGCAACATTGCTTAAAAAAATCAATACAGGTGATGCGAAATTCAAGCGTACTCTTTCGCGTGCATAATTTTATTTATTTCGATATATTTTTATGTGTGGTGGCCTTGATGTAGCCTTGTCGCTCATCCCTCGGCAGGGGGGAAGATGGGTGAATTTGTCCTCCTGCATAACTGTAGTTACTCTATGGATAAATACTATCGCCGCAGGATTTATTAGCGACGTTATTAAAACACAAATTATGAAGAGCTTGTTCAGTTGCAGAGTCTGAAGGAGGGATCATCAAGAAATATTCGCATGTGTTGTGTATTGTACGTTTCAGATTGTACGTGGACGGCCCTTTCTGTAGCAGGTCCGAACGGATAGGACGCAGCGCCATCACTATTTGCATCGCCGGTGGCATAGGAATTACTCCCTTTGTTTCGTTCTTCAATCACATAATGTAAGTTTGTTGCTGAAGTGCGTGCAATGCCCGCATTTTTTGGTGAAATTGTACAAAATGTTGCGTTGTAATGCTGTGTTTGGTGTTCGAATCTAACCGCAATGGCCAGGGAAATTTGTTGAGCCCTGCCTCTTTTGGGCTAGTAGGGAAGTACGTTTACATCAGAGCCCAGAACGGAGGCTGACAGTTCTGGGCTTCCTAAACGCATAGTAATGTGATTGTCACGTGTGTAACGACAGGCAAATGTTCTGAGATCTCGGATGTTGCGAGAATGAAGGACTCCTTTGTTTTATGTGTGATTTCCGCATGAAGGACTGCTTGAAAGAAAGGCACGCAAGATTGAAACAATTATATAGAATGCAACACAACAGGACACCGTTCTCTTCATTCAGTCCTATGTTTTTGGTGCTATTTTAAGTGTTTAACTAAGTACCATCGGGCTCAAACATGTGCCGTCCTGCAATAAACGCTGTTGCAATAAAGGATCACAAAAATCTTTGTTTAGAGAACGAAACGACTCATCTGCGCCTAATTAGTGACTTTGGTTATGATGTGGTTTTGGAATTGGTGCGATAATAATGATGATGATGATAAACAGTTCATTTCTTTGCAGGGGAGGGGGGGGGGCACACCTTTAATTTGGGGTGTTTTTTTTGGCCCAACTCAGACAGACGCTTGCTTGATGCGTGGGGAAAGATGCTGTTGGTCTGCCGTAAATTTTCCATGTGGAATTCGTGATAAGGGTCACATAGTTTCTACAAGCGACATCTTCGGGAAGTAAGGGAGAGATAGTCACTGACTGCACGTTTAATTCGCGCGCCCGTTCATTCTCTCTCAGAAGTAGAATGGGCCTGGATACATTTGTGAAGGATTACTGCTAGAATGCAATGGGCAATGTGCTACCGCCTGCTTAGTTTTTGAACATGATTCAAATATCATCATCAGCCTATATTTATGTCCACTGCAGGACGAAGGCCTCGCCCTGCGATCTCCAATTACCACTGTCTTGCGCTAGCTGATTCCAACTTGCGCCTCCGAATTTGCTAACTTCATCACTCCACTTAGTTTTATGCCGTCCTCTACTGCGCTTCCCTTCTCTTGGTATCCATTCTGTAACCCTAATGGTCCACCGGTTATCCATCCTACGCATTACATGCCCTGCCCAGCTCCATTTCTTCCGCTTAATGTCAACTAGAATATCGGCTATCCGCGTTTGTTCTCTGATCCACACCGCTCTCTTCCTCTCTCTTAACGTTAGACCTAACATTTTTCATTCCATCGCTCTTTGTGCGGTCCTTAACATGTTCTCGAGCTTCTTTGTTAACCTCCAAGTTTCTGCCCCTTATGTTGGCACCGGCAGAATGCAACGATTGCACACTTTTCTTTTCAACGACAGTGGTAATCTCCCTGTCAGGATTTGGTAATGCCTGCCGTATGCACTCCAGCCGAATTTTATTTTTCTATAAATTTCTTTCTCATTATCAGGGTCCTCTGTAGTAATTGACCTAGATAAACGTACTCTTTACAGACTCTAGAGGCTGACTGGCGATCCTGAACTCTTGTTCCCTTGCCATGCTATTGATCACTATCTTTTTCTTCTGCATGTTGATCTTCAACCCCACTCTTACACTTTTTCGGTTAAGGTCCTCAATTATTTGCTGTAATTCGTCCTCATTGTTGTTGAATAGGACAATGTCATCTGCCAACCAAAGCTTGCTGAGATATTCGCCGCTGATTCACATTCCTAAGCCTTGCCAGTCTAAGAACTTGAATACGAAAACATTTAGGCCACATTGGCAGGTGCAGCAGTCTGCACGTTGCAAGCTTTCATGAACGTACAGTGTTTTATTTGGCTCGTATGGAGCGTTTTATTGAGGGCGCCACCATTTCACGATCACAGTGCTGGGTATTGTACGGCGCCATGCTGGTATGTGAGATTGCGCTGGACGATGCACGACGAACGGGCTGTTGACGACGAGTGGCACGTTTTCGAGTTTTCAACAAGTTTCTTGTGATTGCGGAACTTCTGAACGTGTCGTTACTAAGCGTCGAGCTTTTATATAACCCAAATATCGGATAGTGACGGGCCTGGAGGCGCTGCCACTGCACTAACCGCGATCTAAATAGGAGGTGAGTCAAGCCTGAACACTGTCGGCACGTAACATACGCATGACGTGTAGTTATTGTATGTCTAGCCTTGAACTAGCTTAAGGTATCGCACAGGTGACAGCAATCAGAGGTGTCCCGTTTGTCATGCAATGGGCCGCACCAGCGTACATCCCATCCCAGGTAACTAGCGAAGCTCCGAGGAAACCCATTTTGCTACACTGTAAACGGAAATAACTCTCAGGTGGGAGTATAATGCTTGTCCTCTAGCGACCTCCCGGTTGGGAGTTTATTATGCTCCGAATGATCGGAGTATAATTTTTACTCCGTGCGGGAGGAATTTTTGCGTGGTGCCTTCGCAGTTTTTTTTTCTGTCATTTTTGTTTTTTGCTTCGAGCTGGACGGAGTTTTTTCGAGGTGCACCGGGAGTATAAAAAGGCACGTCAATTTGCGTGGAGAATTTTTATGTAGAAGCTTCGGGTCAAATTCCTAAATATACGCACAAGACTAAGACAAATTCTGCGAAACAAGTGAACGAGACCAGACAGACCAAGCCAGACAGACCAAGAGCTGTGAAAGACATCCGACGGACACTCGACAAGCAAGAAGCAACCCTGCCAGTATATATAGCCACGATGATGTGGGCCTCGAAATGGCCTAGAGAGCAGCTGTAGTGTTTTCAGAATTACGACTCACAGGCTCGCACATATGAGATCGGCCTCTCTGAAAATAGCATGAAACCTAAATCCACACGGAACTGTTAACTTAGAATATTGAAAAAACAACGTTCATGGCATAATATTTCAAAATTAGAATGCCATTTCGTGAGCGCTGAGGAGACTTCGCACACTGCCGGCGTCCGCGGCCAAAAAGTAGTGCGTTAGTTACAGTACGCAAGAAAAATGTACGTGCGTGTGCTTCATGACAAAATTAGCTTCGTGCGAAAGAATTGTGGCGGGACATCAATTTATTAAATGTGAGCATGACCCGTAGCAGCCTACGTAACACCGAAAATTCCGTAGTCATACATTTTTTTGACCGCACTATTTGCTCCGCGTCCAAGCAATGTCTCTCGGCTGTGAAACGGAGCCATATCGCTGATCTGGCAAACGAATGCTCACGCTCGGAGCCAGCAGGTATGCTCCTAAATCAGTATGTTGGATGGAGCATGATGTTAATGCAATACCCGAAGCAACGACGTGATCAAAACAGAACTGCGCGATAACAATTCAATTCACATTGATCCAGTAACAAGCTTTATTCACAGTACATACTTACGTCCTACCGTATTTCTTGGGCGAGGATATCCGTACACAGATTCATAAAAGAGTTGCTTGCACCACGGTCTAACTTAGTGGCAGCACAGCACCGTGACGAAGTCAGAATATGGCATTCATGTGCTGCTATCACGGACGTTGTGATAGCAGTGGCTGCTGTTGCCATTGCTACGAGGCACTTTACACCAGACATTGTCAGAATATACTCAGAAGGACATAAAAGTGGTATTGAACACACTGAGGAACACAAGTCAAGGTCCCGCAACACGGAAGCACAGCCAGAAACCCGAGCCGACATCACGAGTCAACCGGCAGCTTCGTGGTCACAACTAAGCCTTTTTCCGCACTTGAAATCGTTGCTCTTGCATTCATCGTTGTCAGCAGAGTGATCACAGCTAACGCACATGAGGATGAGATACAGTGAGCTTCAGGCACGCCTATAACACTTTATGGAAGGAAGTAAAGGAAAGAAAATCTGCGAAACGCTGGCACGGAATGACACTTCACAGATGTAAACAAACCGTCAGCCATGAGCACCGCCGACTCCGCCGAACGTGGCCGGTCGCTGGCGCGGCGCAGAGCCTTATGGGAAGCACCACGTGACCAACCTGTTCCGGCGGGGGAGTTTTTTAAAACTCCCTGTGCGGAGTTCCCGGGGAGAACAAAATGTTGAAGCGGAATAAAATCACGTCATGTCCACCCTTATTCTCCCACAGGTTGTGAGCGGAGTGAAACGAGGGAATGCCGTTGTATTCCCCCCATACATAGGAATAAATATTCAAGGATGGGACAATATAGGGCACATCACCTTGTTAAAATTCCCATGTGGGGGTATTTTCGTTTACAGTGTAGCTTTCCTGCTCCTAAAATTTTCGCGGTACGGTTTTCAAAGATTGTCGATCTGGCACCTGGGCATCAAGCGTTACAAAATAACCAACTGGACAATAACTCGACCGGAAATCACTGGAGCATACATGCAACGAAACTGATGGCGTCTAGTCTTTTCTGGTTATGCTGGCAATCCTAAGCGGATGCTTGACAGCAACCACAGCGGTGGAGTCGCCCGGCTGAAGATGGACTTCACCTTCGCTTCCGAAACTTACTTTTGCAGCAGAGTTGTACACGCTACAGAAAAAGAATAACCGATTACAATTACAATTACGCAACTAAAATGTAATTGATTACAGTCGCCAATTACTGCCCCATGAAAGTAATTGAGGAAATGCTCGAAAATAATCGATTAATTCTACGTTACTTTGCCCCGAACCTTTTAATATCACTGCACAGATACCATGAACAGAACGAGCTGGTCCGACACATTTAGTGCGCCCTCTGCAGCCCTTCGTACATTGCTTATCATTACTCGCAATTGCTTTTCAAAAATTTCATCGGTCATCTTCCCACGTTTTTGTCAGGAAGACATCAGCAGCGACCCTGTGTGCGCTAGGGAGTAAGGTGGTGTTGTAACGTACGGACATCTTGCGCACAGGATTGTCGTTACTCGACATCCGTGTCCTCTGTGAAGCGCAGCGCTTCATTGTTGCTCGGACTTGAAGAAGGAGCTCCCGTTTGGACCAATGAAAACCTGTAAAAAATCGTCCGGAGCTGATACCCTGGCATTAACGCTATAAGTCGCAGTCGCTATTGGGATATACCAGCACCGGTTCAATTCGTTGGCCGACATCTGGTGGAGCGTTAACATGAAGAAACGAATACTAAGATCCCGGGTTTACCGGTGTCAACATGCGCATCCATGAAGCTGCTTCGTGGTGCGATCTCGGGCATCCTATACTGTAGTTACCGCGAAATTCAGGTTTCCAAAATTCCGTACCTTGTTACAGCCTGTCTCGCCAATAAAATAAGAAAGTTACAGGTAATTATTTACTCGAAAGAAGAATTGAATTACCGTGAGCGTGGCCGGCAACAAAACGTAATCGCTAAATTAGAGAATTACCATAAAATTTAATAGACTACAAGTAATTAAACGCTGGCAGATCCCACGCCCTGTGGGAATCGATGTTATGCGAAGCAATGTGCGGGGCGCCTACCACGTTAACGAAACGACCATGAGAGCGCCAAGACGTAGGCGTCTGTTTCTTAACTTACACGACACGTATGCCATGACATTCGTGTCATGAGTCCTCAGCAGTCCCTTTAGGCTACGCCTAAGAGACCTTAAGGCGAATGCCCTAGTCATGCTCATGACTATGACTTCGACCATCAACCTTTAGCGTTTTCCTTTACTTAGTACCCAATCCGAAATCATTCCATTAGTTTTTGAGTGTAAATCTTTTTTTTTCGCTTAGTCATTGCCATTTTTGCTGAGTCATGCTCATGACTATGACTTCTACCAACACCCTTTAGTGTTTCCTTTCCTTAGTACTCACGTTCAAACCCATTTCAGTTGTTTTTGAGTATTAATATTTTTTCGCTGGGTCATTGTCATTTTAGGCGGCAGTTTCATGATCTACATGACACGCATGTCATGACATGACCTCTCATTTACGTTTGTCATACACTCTTGTAATACTATGCCAATTTTGGTAAATACCAAGTTAACCAAACTATCATGAGAGTACAAAGACGTAGGTGGCTAGATAGATACTGTCAAAGTGGCAAATGTTCGCCAACAAATGCTTCATATTTAACACGTGTGATTCGTAATGTACAAGTCTGTTTTGCAGTCGAATACAGTGCAGCGGTAGCTCGTTGACCTTGAGCCATCTGAGGTCGCAACAATCACATAAGGCGCACTGATTTTCAATCACACCGCTACCGTTCCAAGCGGCTGCTGTGAGAAAGGGCGATCCGCACATAACAGTGCGAGGAGGAGAGCGGCGCGTCACGCTCGTTCGAGGCAACGTTCCTGCTCGCCCATAAAATGGTCTATAAATACGCGGAAAGGTCACAGTCCACTTAAGCGAGACATTTTATAGAGTAAAATACAGCTGGGCTTCGTCTTCAGCAGTGGGGGATTGACACAACATACGATGGTGCGAAAAGTTAGACAACATGATAGAGCAAAGGGTAATACGAAGCAGACAGAATTTATTAATTCACGCGAATGAAATTAGGCGTTCCCACAAAGACTGCTTGGAACAACAGTACCTAGAGGCTAATATTCAGAGAATTGCGTATAAGGGTTTGATGCGTAATATTATTGTTGTTTTATTATTACTATGTTTTTTTTAGAGGGTATTGGGCATACGGCATGTTTGTGAATTGCGCTCGGTAAAGCTTCCACTTCCTGACTTTTTAGTCATACGAACGCGGACGACAGCACGTCGTATCTTTCATTAGATGAAACTGCTAAAAATAGCAGCTTAGGCGGCAACGCAAACGAAAAACACTCAACTGAGAGCGTAGGAGGCTCGCTATACAAACATATATACTGAATGAAACCGATAGCGGCAGCAGTGAAAGAGAAACTGGAAGAAGATGTACGACAGGGTCGCGTAAGAAAAACATTTCTCCTGAGAGTTGACGCAGTTCAGGGAAAACTTACGACCAAAACAACTTCAGGATGTGGCAAACCGGAAGATGTAGCACTCAAAGCATCCCGCGCTCTGAGGGCAACGGCACACAGCGCTGCACTTTGAAAAGTTCAGCAACCATGCAAGGGCTCTTGCAAATAAGACGTCATTCGGAGAGAAAGAACATACTTGCTCACAACAAAAGGTGAGCGACTTGGTAGGGATTTATGTTAAAAATCAAGCGGTTTCGCATGTTTAAACAAAGGTTTTCTCTTCAGATTGGTCTTCGAGTCACTGGTTTCACAATGAAACCTGAACGTCTAATGAAAAGGTTATGGGTGGCTCTAATGTCAATGCCCCGCCAAATATAACAGTTTAGCTTGAAAACACTAGCCTTTGTTTTAATTTAGCCTAGCATTTATATTATCACAGTAAATTCATTAAGCTGTGAGCGGACTACAGCTGACTCGACTCTTTAACGTGCGGCTGCACTGTGTTTTTGTGAGTGAAGCTTGTTTTTAATTCTTAGGCTCTTACTGACTACAGGGTGCTAAAAATGTTTCCGCTGAATGATCAGGTGCTGTCGCACACTTCGATGGACGTACCAATCAACATGATTAAAAATACCTTTTACTCATTAAAAGACACAAACACATTGAGGAAGTTTATTACAGTGTGTAAACACTATTCTTGCATTGTTTCTCGTCTGTCTCTTTGCAAAGCCACATGACTTATAAACCCGGTACTCAGTGGTTCACCGAAGGCACAGTTAGCGGTCATCCATTGGTGGGCACAGCGTCACGTGGTATTGCTCCGTTCTCCGTAGCTACACAGACAGCGTCGTTGAATTTAGTTCATTAAAGCACTAAGTCCGTCGCTAAAGAAACTCGTACAGTGCACTATTGGCTACCAAAGGTGAAGAAAAAAAAAAGCTAATATGCTGAATATGCTTGGTTCAAGTTCACAACAGACAGTTTTAGAACCCGCAAGCACGCTTTACTGCGTACGTTGCCATTTTTAAAATAATTAAGGCTCCGATCTTCTGTTTATAAGGGGATACACTTCCCCTCCTGTACAACTTTGTCTATGTTTACCGCCTCGTAAAGCGCTCAAATTCTGGAGGTTTACACCGAATAATTTTTTTCGACTTCAGAAATTGCCTCGCTGGAAAGCTGTATGTTAAGAACAGGGTCGTTGCTTCCCGTACTACGAAGTACCGTGGCTGAAGATACTTCTCTGTGTTGACATTGTTTTGCGACATGGATGTCGTAGCATAAAGATGTTGCCACGGTGCTGATTGGCTATGGCGTGCGCAGACGAACTTCGCTGTAAAGTCACTTTTGCATTGCTCTCACGATAATTTCTGTTTAACCCCACCAGCTCAAGGCCATGATTCCAAAGCTGTGTCGGTGAAGCAACTTTATTGGGCTCTTCTGATTTAGAAATGAACGTGTAAAAATCCAAAGTAAAATTTTGACTAGAAATTAGGAAATCTAGCGGTACCACTTTCAATATATATCTGTTTACAAATGGTATAGAGCTCGAAGAAGCAGTTGCAAATTTTAAGAAGGTCGATACGAACTTTAAGGACGATGTTACATAAAGCTATTCCAATCTGTTTCTATTCCATTTCTTTCGGTAGCCCTCCGCGACTGGTCGAACATTTTTGATACAACGCCTATACTTTGCCTGTGTCACGAGAGGTCAGGAAAACCTCGAAAACTGCCCATCTCAAGCTGACGTGTACGCACTGATTATGCATAGTTAGCCTGAAGAAAAGAAAACCTTTTTTTGAGATTCTACGCTTTGTCACCGTTAGCCTTTCGCGATTGGTGAAAATGTTTTCAGACCGCGCCAAGTTGGCCTGTCCGTCGCTCGACGTCACAAAACCACGGAAACTCACCACGTCAAATTTACGTGCACGCACTAAATAAGCAGTAATATGCCAAACAAAACTGAACTTTATTTTTAATAGCCAGAGACTGTCCCGTTCCGAAAAAAATAGAGATGGATGTCCACTGATCGCTGCGGCACAGTGCGGCTACTCGCCGCCTGCCGGCAAGAATTGATTTCTTCGCGCATAATAAAGGTTTCACATAGCAGCATACTGTTCATATCTTCCGGCACGTATACGCCGTCGCTTTGCCAACTATTCTTTGCTGAGGAGACGTTGTAGGGGCAGTTTTAAAGGGGCCCTGAGTCACTTTTTTATTGAAGAGGAGAAATGCATTTGAAGCTAAAATAGGCTATTTCACAAATACTGTGCCGCGAAAAGTGCTTAAATGGGTTCAGCAAAAGCACAGTTATTGCCAATCAAACACGGCCTTCGCGGTCCTTCCGCGCCTTCTTTAATGGCAATGCCACTGCGAAGGCTACGGCGGAGCGGGCTGCGCCCACAATGCTCCGCCTACTGAACGTCATCCTGTCGTGCAGTTAAAGTTTGATTTTGGTTATTAACGTAGACGCCACTACTTCCGAATTTGGCGCCTACGACGCGCGAAACGTAAGCCAAACGCCGTTGACCTCAGCGAGCCGCAGTGCGCGTAGCCAGTGGACTTGTCGCGGCACCACCATCAGGCCGCGGTATCTACGCTACGTAGCAGAGCGCAGCTGAATGCAACTGCAGCGTTTGCTTAGTGCACGGCAGGGCACAAAGCATATGAGTCTGCGCTCGCGCTCACATCTCGTGCTCACGCACGTGTGGGGAAGTGCAGCACACATCCTCATTCTCCTAGACCCTCCGCCAAGCACAAGTGCGCTAGTGAACTAAATTAATTTCTCAAAGTAAATGGCGCCAGAAGATTCGTAAAGTATGACTTACAGACAAGCTGCAGACATCATAGCTTCGGATTGTAATTCGAATATACGAGAATAACGACATCGTCTTGTGACGATATCGTCTAATGACGTCACGGGATGCCTCTTGGAGAAGCCGCACACTCTGTGCTTCCCGCTTCTTTGCACCGCCTTCGGGATCGGACCACATTTTTGTCGGAGCACCGCGCACACTGATACGAAAAAAATCGCCGACCAACTAGAGGCTGAGAGTTTCGCTTTAAAATGTGCAAAAATAGGAATCATGAACGTGTCTTGTCTGAAGCGTTCTCTATTTCCCGAATCATACAGGTCCGCGCCTCCAGAAAAACTTGGGCATCTCTGTTATGCAGCAACCGCATTAGAAATCATAACGGCGTTAATGAAATGACGACGATTACTCATTATGGCATTCAAAGTTTCAGAAGCAGTGAGCTCTTGCACCCGTAAAAGCTGGTGCCTGAAGAACATGCCGACGTGTGCCAAGTCAGCACATTTGTAAACGACATGTCTTGACGTACTAAGGAAAATACATGAAATACCACGCTGATGAAATCGTGAGAACCATCTGTTTGATGCGCTATTTTCATCCTCTTCGAAGGAGATTAAACCTATTGCGTCCCTTCACGATCGTTTCGCTGAGAGGCTCGGTGGACGTGCGCTTGAGCCGAAGCATGGGCTCTCAGGTTCATTGCGAGATATTCGTGACCTAAGTGCAGATGATCGCGGTTGTTTTCGGCATGGTGCGATTTCGTAGGATATTGTCGCGACGTCGGAAACTCGAGGGACGAACGAAACGCATTTGTCAGCAGAGGCATCTGCTCATAGCGCTACCTGTGGGACTCTACCTCTAGCGTAATTTCTGCCTACTGTTTGGGAGTGATCTCTGCGCGTTCTCTGCGCGAGCTTGTGGCAATGGCCACCGCGATGGCCGCTTCTTTCGCTTCCGTAGTGCGTATGTGCAACACTGTGGGTAGTTTGAAAATGTATGGCTTAACCATTTCATAGCTAGCATCGAGATGTTAGTTTAGGCGCTCAGGTTTTCCTTAAATTGTTGTTCAACGTTTTACACATTAGATTGACTATTGTGGCGAATATGACGGAGCAGTGACACTCTCTTGCCGGTCTGCCATTTTGTTTTTTGTGGAATGATATTTTTTAAGTATAGCACAGCGATTTCACGGGAAACGTCTGTATTCAACAGCAAAAAAGAAAAAAAAAACAAAGCACCAACTACCTTTAGCATAAGAGGTGTGTGCGGTTAGAACAGTTAAAAATATTTCTTTCCTGCATTTGGCGGCCATAAAATTATGACGGCACCGTCGGCCATGATTATAACAGCTTCCCGATAGCGGTCATTGTGACACTTTTGTACTTCGGTTCGAAACTTTTTACAAAAATTTCATAAAAGAAAAAAGGGGGCGTGACGTGGTGACAATTTTGGCGACTGTTTGTAATACCTTAACTTTCCTTGACTTAGTAAATTTCCGCTGAACAAGAGTTAAATAATTCTAGAAATAACACGGCGGAAGCGCCTGCTTTAAGGTGCATTTATATCAGGGTCATGTTCACGTCGTTAGCGTTCACTATTATTTTTTTTTTTTGAATGCAACTTACGCATGCAACTTATTTTCTGCGCGTTTCTGTGAACCAAGTGTGCATTTTAAGCTTTTTCGGGGTAAACAAGCAGTTACGCTGTTGAGCCATGCATTCAGTGAAAATGAAACGTGTTACGAAATGATGTGACATGACAATCCTACAGGCTAACTGTGTACGTACCAGAACAAAGGGCAATGAAGTGATTTCTCGAACTTCTCACAGCTCTTCGAAGAACGTGCTGCGAGTTGAACGCCTCCACTTAGTTTGGGTCAGCAGAAGCATCAGCATGTTCACCACCTTCGCGGATCACCTGACCAACCTTCATTACGAGGTACTTTAAGATTTAACGACTCATCTGAAGCCGTTGCATGCCGAATAGAGTTATGTAAGCGTGACTGCTATATAGTGATGTATAATCCAAGCAATGCTCTAAGGCCTGCCTGTTGGCCTTCCGAATCGAAACAAACGAACACAGAAACAATAACAGCAGACAGCATATTGTTCATTCGATCTTCCACTGATGCATCATCTTGCGAAAATATTTCTGTGAGCAAAAATTTGTATAAACGTTGGCGGAGCGAGCCGACAAGGTTTTTCCGTCACTTCACCCATGTAAATGTTAACAAATGAAAGCATTACATTAGTTTAAGAACGCTGTACTCCTTGTGGTACAGGCGAACGACCTTGTCAAATGGAACCGTGAATTTTTTTTTGTTATGCGAGTGTCTTCTTTACAAAGCCTGCCCTGAAGCCCTAATCAGGGTACGACACCTGTTTATCAAAATGAAAATATTTGATATACAAAAGGTTTTATTATTTCACCTAATGTGTTCAAAAGTACCACTATTCGCAATCTGTGGAGAACATTTTTTTATGATCTGATAAAATTGTGAACATAAAAGTCGCATACGACACAGCAAGTCACACGAGGGTCGTCTAAGGTCATTAAGGTTGTTGTAGGTGTAAAACCTAATTTCAGAAAGTAGGATGTACTGGTGTTTTCATCATGTTCGTTACAAAGCATCGTCATTTATTCACGTAAATTGTTTCATTAAGTAGACAAATTCGTTGGAAATGAGTTTGCCTCACAATACATATGTAAAATAGGAAGGTGGTCATATGATCCAACTTAACCTGCTGTTTACACGTGTCGTTTCCTAATAAAGGCTGTACTTAAAAACGCGTTCATCGTCTGCATGTATAAAGTACAGCACGTAAATGCACTTTTTCTATAGTGAATCAGTCATCGAAAATGTTTACACCTTCAAAGACAGCTTTAATTAAAAAAATAAAAGCTTGCCCAGATATTACGTGCCAAAATATAGGCACATAATATTCTAACGCCGACAGAAGGCTTTTATTGGAATGAACACAGTGGTGTAATTACGTTTATCAATGAGTGCACATTATGATCATTGGATGGCGAAACGCAGTTAACTTATATAAAGCGTGTGTGATACTGGTTCTCGAAAAGCCAAAAGTTTCGTATTTTGCAATATAAGTATGCTTCTACGCAGCACTTTTATGATATACAAATAACAGCAGGTTTACACTCAGCTGCTCTACATAGCGGAACCAGCTACATTTGAAATGATTGCGAAAAATATTGCTTGAAAAGATGTCGTGGCGTTGAAAATCATTTATTTATTCTTATTTATTTAGAGTTTTTGTACAGTCGCCTGACTTCTTTTACTTTCAGAATGGTTGATAATATTTCTTGCGCTGCTTTCCATTTGATATATTTTATATCGTCACTTCCAAAATGTAACTACGTGAACAGATTTCTCATATGCAGCTATTACTTGACGTTCATCGATATCATAATGGTTGGTCAGAAATCAAAAGAAATAATGCGAGCGCGATATTTAACACAGATATTGAGAGAGCGCTTGTGAACGCGTACACATGAAGAGCTGGAGTGCGAACAGGAAAATAAATCGCAGCCATCAACTAACGTAGCGCACTGCGCTGAGTTCCTAAGGTTCTCTTTGCATTGCCGATTGCTGGGCGTGTTGGTTAGGTTAGGCTACGTGAGGTTAGGTTAGGTTAGCGTATTGTGGTGCCGTCTCCCTGGCTTTCCTCTTCCGTTGACGCTAAACATGCTATCCAAATCTCATTACAACGTGGCCTAACAATGTGCCTATCCTTTTTGTCTTGCCTGCAGATGTGGAGACAAAACTTGCCTGATTTTTTCACTATGCACCTTTACGTGACGCAAGGTAACCCACACGAGACTATGTCGGTAAGCAGAACGTCTGTACTGCGTGAGCACTCCTCTGTGCCAGCAAAGAACTTCGCAGTAAGCCGCAAACTCCTGGCGACAGGTGTAATTTTTCATTGTGTCATATCAAATCGCTTCAAATCTTCCTTGTGCAACTGCAGTGCAATCGCCCCAACGGCGATAATACTTGCAATTGAGCTGCAACCTTTGTGTCAGAAATTTGCAATTGCGTGTTGTAATATCAGGCTGATGTGCATAAATAAAATCAGGGGACTTGGTTGCTCGACAAAAATAAAGGAATATTCTGCCTAATGCTAACAGACACTGAACATTTCCTTCGAGTGCTACCCCGACGTTTTCGGTTAGGTGGCAACTGAGTATGCATACCCGTGATATCGATGCTTGACGACTGAGTAGCCATGTTACGAGTAAATGAAAATGAAAATTGAAGTACTTCTCTCTTTCCTTAACCTTATTTGCGGTGAACCAGCTTCTGAAACGACTACGATATTCATATATTGCTTTGATTTAATGTCGTGGCAAATTGAAGCAATTGAAACTTTCTAATTAATGTCGTGATAGCTATGTAAAATTCCCTTATTAAAAAACAATTCAATCAAATTGAAACATTGAAACTTTCCTACTTAATGTCGTGATAGCTGTGTAAAATTCCGTTATTATTAAACATTGTGGTAAATGCGAGAGAATGTGTTAGCATTACCTCGTGCCTCTTTGAGGTCCCGGATACATATTTAAACCAAGTTCACAATATTCCAAAGTGTTGTTCAGGAGTTCACTCGACACACGTCCTGCCTCTTCTAGGAGTGGAGTGCAACTGAAGGTGGTCCAGAGCAGACCACCTTCAGTTACTCTCGCTCTATACATCAAAAATATGTTTATATGCATACACATATTCACATACACCTTTTTACACTTTGACACAGCAAATGCGAACGCAATAAAAAATGTTTCCATCGGGAAATACAGTAATGGAATTGAAAATCAGCATCAGTGAGCCCTGGGCGCAATTTATCTGTTCACTACTATACAGAACAGAATTAGTTAACCGTATACTTGCATCGCGTTTCAATGCAAGATTACCATAACAGATGGTGGTATACCATCCAGACGTCGTAGCCCGTTGTTCATCACGCAACTGTGCGTAGTACTCTTAAATGTGAGATGTTAGCTGCGTGCGACACCATTCGTTCAGGCTGCATTGCGCAGGCGGTACGCCTAGAGAACAGTATATCGATGCCTCACTCTGTACACATCAAGTACAAAAACAAAGAACCCGTTACCCACGTTAGTACGTTGACGACAATAACATCAACCTTTGAATAGAAGAAAAATGAATGTCGGCTTAAGATTATGGATGGCCGGCGATGGATTCCACGTCCGGTGTTGCGTCGTGACAAGTGTAACAGAAGCGGCGTGTTTTGGTTAAGTCGACAAGCTCAGCTCCCTCTGTATTTCAAGCATCTTGCATACAACGGTCACGTCGGCTGCTCGTGGTGTAAGAGCAGCACTGCGCTGGAACCTTGACGCGCATCGCCAACAAGGATACAGCATGTGTACGTACGCGCGCACACACACAGAAGCATGGAAACACATCCTGTGCATCGGTACTAAAGATGTCTTGAGTCAGAAAATGTGCGACGGCAACAAAATATGCCTGGGGTTTTCAAACTTAGAAACATTGAAGCTTAGGCCTGAATTTCGATTTATTGTCCAGATCGATATGTTTTCACTGCTGTCGTCAAAATACTTCCCGATTAATGCGAAAATCGTAAGCAGCGCAGTTATCGAGCACCAAAGAAATTCACAACTCTTCCTGTCGTTTAATATTTACTCAACGTTACACACAATTTACAAATTTTCAAGTTCACCGTGCATAAAGTAGTGACGCGCTGACGCATCTCTGCGCCGTACCTTGCCTTGTTCTAGGTGTGCTGTCGTCGTAAGAAATTTTCATTTGTGTGTGCACTGTAAATATGAGCTGTGCATTTTGTTTTCTTCACAGAATGAATTTTGGCAGAAGTACCAATTACTTGCGAACCGAATACGTGTGGGAAGACCAGATTGGTCACGTCTGTTTCGTGAGTGGCAGACGGTATACCAAAGGTGAGTTCGTGCAGCATTTAATCCTTAAGGTTTCCGTCTTTTTCAGGAGCAGTTTTGTCGAAGTTACTTTAGGAGTTTCGTACACAAGTAAAAATCTACTAAATAATGTCAGAGTTGCGGCTGTCCAACTACAGTACCTCAAATAGTTGATCTCTGCTATCAGGATACTTATCAAAGCTGTAGCCATTCCAGGCTGCAAAGTGCTCTGAAAAGTACTGGGAAACTGCAATAAATAACACACAATTGAAAAATGCACCACATTGACGCAAGAAAATGCTGTAGTTTTTTCACATATAAGTCGGCGAAAACTCAATCGTGCCCAGTCAATGTTAGAATCATCATGAGCAAGAGACTGGGTTGGTCTGTTGGATGCCGGTCTGAGCCAAATTGAGACGGAGCTTCTGTGAGTCTGAGTGAGTAGACGTAAGCCTGTCTCACATGGTCCCTGAAACTACATACGGGGCTTTGTCCACGTGATCCTGAGTCCATGTGTCCATGACCCCGACCTGTTGGAACCAGATAGCTATAGCAAAAATGCGAGACTAACGTACTACTAGTGTCTAATAAATACAACTTCACTGGCAGGAGATTTCTGATTTACGGAAAAAGTACGCTACGTAAAGGCTGTTCACAGCACCGGTTAAAGACGATAATGAATCTCAAGATAATATTCTAAATATTTCGCAATTTACCCCGTTTTCTTTGTCTCCATTCCCACGAACCCACGTGCCCACACAGACAACATGCTGTTTGAAACGCCATTACACACAAACCTTACTCATAACCAAGCAAATACTCTTACTGTGAGCTAACGAGAATAAGGGTGTTTCAGCCCCCGATGCCACGAATATTTGAGAGTCTAGATTTAGAGAACGGTGTGGCGTCGGAACGAAATATTCTATGAATCTGTTTCGGTTTATTTCATGAGGCTGCGTAGGCCCAAGTGAACATGAGTGCACGGACTCGCGAGTCTGAATAAGCAATGACGGATCTGTTGCAGAGAAGAGAGAGGCTACGGGCCCGCACCCCAACATTCTACATACGTGCGCTTCAGCTCAGAGGTGCGCTTGTGTTGTTTCAGTACGAGTGGATAAGGGTGAGCCCGATCCTATTGTGCCCCAGTCACTATGAAAGAGGCCTATTGTGATTTTGATGAGTGCAAGTTTGAGTGAGCTGTGAGCGTTAGATATATTTAGTGAGTGAATTTGAGTGACTGCCATTTATTCTGTCAAACTGCGGCATGGGATAAGCTCACGCGATGAAAATCGAAAATGTTTATTCCTTTTTTAATGCTTAACTTTAACCTTCCGGACACGTATTCACAGAAGCGTTTTAGGCAAGAGTTTTGTCAGCCGGTATTCCGGTTCTCGTCACCCATTCCACGACTGGCATGATAGCAAGGTGACCAAACGGTTCGCCGATGCCTAATCGCTGATCTCTCTCACGAGAGAGAAGTCTTCTGAAGAAGGGCGGGGCTTGTTATTCGCACTTTATGCAAATTATTATGGTGCACGTAACGTGTACTTACTGCGTTTACTGGCTTCAGCCTTTTTAGTATGCGTGGTCAACGAATGAAGGGATGCACACCGGTTGCCACTACTTCAGTTCTATTCTCTTCCCATCCTTGCTTCCAGTCCTTCCCTGTCTTCCTTCATTCACTCTATAGCACCGTTAACCTTCAGGCTTGTGGCGCAACACTTCAGGTGTCCGCACAATATTACCCGCCGCAGTGGCACACTGACCTTGGCTACCTATCCTGATGAGCGCGAGGTTAGATACTCGATTGCACGCAGCGGTGCTAGCAGTCTCGTGGAAGCTGAATCGAAAAATTGTCGTGTATTGAACTCGGGCACATGCACTGCAAAGTCCCAGATACTAATCCACTGCCCTCTTCCGTATACGCCTCTCTCAAAGCCTCTGTGTTGCTTTGGGATGCTAACGTCCGTCAACCAAGGAATGGTGCGCTTTCTTCTTTATCAAAGCGGAAAACTATTGTAAGCATTTAGGAGAAAGTGACTGCCAGTCCTGTAGCCAGTGAAACTCTATTAGTGTCTTACGTTTACCCTACGTTTCCTCGAGTTGGAATCTTGTTCGCGGCTGCAATGATGATATCTATATATCATTAGTTTTTTCTGAGTATCCGTAGAAAACAAGGCCAGCATCCGGGACACCTGTAAGAGCAGTAGAGATGCTAGTGCTGCATCCAGCTTCACCCAGACAGCAGCACCCAGCGACGGTCTGAAAAATCTGGAGGGTCTCGCACAGGAAGTTTCACTTAAAAATATAAAATCATTGACCCGCCATAAATACTTGCATGTACTCGTTCAAAATCGTTACACACCATTACACACCCCTACACAATGCTTTAATTATCAAATGATCATTAACGTTTTAAACGCTCCATTTTCCCAGTCTTGCTGGGTGATGTCATGCATTTCGCTGGCCCACAGTGTTGGAAGGATAATTCGATAGTGTGAGAAATTTATTATTCGCTTACTTAGGTAATCAGCGTGGATGGTTCCCGCAAACGTGTTTGACCTTATATTTGCAGGCAAAAGGTTGCCGTGTTTTCGTGCGGACCGGCTTCACTCAACAAGGAAATCAAGAAGCACTGTCACATCGCCACCCTGGCGGGGCACAAGTTCTCGTTCTACAAGGAGAGCTTCGCCTGAGACTCTCGTATCCGCGAGCGGGACAAGCCGAACGAGAACGTCTTACGTGCTGCCGGCTGCACTTCCCAGTCATTGCTTGTGATACTCGCTGTTTGCGCTGTGCTGTCTTTAGAAGTGACCTGAACCTCGATCACCGGAAACTCAAACCTATTGTGAATCGGACTGTCACGGGAACGACGCTCAGCAAGTGCCTCTGCAAGTGAATGTTTGCATCGGTGATGCAACGGGTCCTTTGTCTCGATGAGAGAGGACTTCCGGGTCGCTTGACCTTTCCTTCAGAGACGTTCTGTTATTTGTTGTTGACTGCTGTGTTGTGCCTGATATCAACTGCTCCGTTTATTTATTTGTTAGTTGATGTTATTTACCGGCAACGCGCCCCCGCTAATACGCGTTTAAGATTACGTTTATTTTAGCGCGAGAGAGTTCCTTCTGTTGTCTCACTACCAGAGCCACGTTGTTTTTTTTTTCTTTGACGAATAAAATTAAGTCCTAGACTTGAGACATGTTGTTTGCAGTGAGTGTCTTTGTCATTCTTCTGCAGAACCGATGGAACGTGCCTTTCGGGAAAGTAACTGAGCGCGTTCACATTCATCTATACCACGTGGAAAGCGTGGCAGATATCTGCGAGAACGTGCACATTTAGAGCGCAAGAATAGTTACGTAGATTCCTCGCACTGTGAGAATCTGTGCACGCGAATCTTCGTGAGCCATCGAGGCAAATAAGCGCATTAAAACAGATGCACTGCAGATTTCAGTGAGAAACACGTTCCTCAGCCACCCTGGTGGACCTTGCAGAGAAAGCGGAACAATTACTCCCTATTAAACCGCCTTTAATCGCAACGCATGACTTGCTTGATCTTATAGAAACGCGCCAGAGTGCCACGCGAGATGCGAAGCGAATTTTGACGACGAACGCATGACGTAACTTTCTTCTAGAAGATGCGCACGCCCACTTCCTATGAGTAGATTGTGTCTGCAACTCGCCTAACGCTCCAAGCGTCTTCAAGCGCTGATTTACACGAGGGAAAATTGTAAAGTTATTTTATTCCGTCTTTTTAGGCAAACCTACGCGGTGTAATTGTTAAAGCATCGGAAACATGCCGGGGAAACCGGGATTGCTATTGCAGACATGGTCAAGGTCCGCCATACTGTCGAATGCACCATCCTATCAACTCTCATTGTCCACTGAAAATGCCGCTGTTACAGAATTCCACTATATGGCGGAATTCGACGATGTGAAGAAGGGCACCCCGGAGGACGTGTTCTTGAACGATCACTTTCGGCGGTACTGTTGCTTTCGCATGACGTATTGCTTAACCAGCCTATTCGCGCACACTGAATCGCTGATAATGATCGTCCTAGAATACGTCCCAAAGTTCAAAACGAGCCATTCGAAATATATATATATATATATATATATATATCCATGTATCAAGGTCACCCTCGAGGTCGTATAAACGGCGAGGCAGAAGCATATATACGTACATGTTGCAATGTAGGTTGAAGAGCCACAGAAAGCTATCGCTTTAAAGAAACCCCTGCAGAACGCGTTTACGATGATCGTCTAAGTTAGGCGAGCGCCCATTCGCACAGCGCACGTCCTTTATTCAACTTCCATTGTAGCCGATTGAGCGGACCGTGACGCTTCGTCTGTTTGGGTTCGTCGATTTTGCGTTTGGTTGATTTTGTACATGTGCCTTTACTTACGACTTATTAACCACCGGATAGAAGGACGTATTACACACTCTTACATGTATATACGTACATGTGTATGTACGGCTACCATGATACGTTGCAAGATATCGTTTAGTAGCATCGCCATAGACTACGTCCACTAACCGTTATTGATCACGAAACTGCTAAGTAATGGCCCCAAATTTCGCAATAAAAATAAAACTCACTACAAACTTCTATTTCTCCGCAAAATCTGAACGCGAATGAGCGAGTAGTTTAGCCGGCAGAGTTATGCCTCCCCATAACATTCGCTACAATTTGTGCAGACATCCATGTGTTTGTGTGTGTGTGTAGGTTTCGAAGTCGAAGCTGCAATTACAAGCTGGGACTGGAGTAACACGTTACGGGAAACAATTACACATGGTTGAACGCTACACGTCACTCCGATGCTTTGGGTCACGGGAGTCACACCACGCGACCATTGCTTCTAGAACGTGGTCCATAGGGACAAAATGGAGGAAAAGAACTGGAAGCCCACGATGGCGTGGCTACGGTGGCTAGATGGGTAGGTGTGCCGACCGAGTGTAGTTCACCACTTCTCCGTATCATGACGCAGAAGTGGCGCTGCGGACAGTAGAACGGCTGAGCTGCGCGCAACGTCGGCTGCGCTGTGTAGTCGAGCAGCGTGTTTGATAGTATCGCTGCCTGTGCTCTAGCTTTGAAGTACGCGTTATACAATGGCGTTTCGAGCAGAGTAAGCAAAGCCAGAATGCGGAATTTGTTACTGTCGTCTACTCAGAAGACATGATTGATGAAGTAAATTTTCTAGCTTGGCGATTGGTCACATATATTTATTGGTACAAATGCGGCGCTCCAGACTATTGCATTAAATACGTAGATGCATTTTTTCCATGCATAAAACAATACTGCAGTGGTTTTATACGGTATATGGAAACGTGTTTGCGTAATATTTAGTGAGTTCTAATGTTTCAATTTCGATAAATCCAGCTATTGTGCTTATTGCTGCCCCAGTTACGGCATTTAAATTGTTACGAGACGAATTGTGTTGGTAAGTGCATATGGTTCCCTGTTTGGTTGCAATAAAATAAAGCAATACGTTATTGGCTAGATTCATGAATATATTTCAAATACAGGAAGCGCTCTCATAACTTCAGTCAGCAGTCGCACCAAAATAAATAGCCTAGCACCAGCAAGGTTGCAACGTTGGTCCACCACATTATAACATTATTCACAGCACACGCCTCCGCTTCAGGTGATTCCTCTTCTCTCTGGTTCTTTCGCGCGCCGTATTCTTTCCTCTGACAAGAAAGTAAAGGCGTGTAATTGAATAGAACTTCACAACATCGTTTGTGAGCTCTTTCTTCTGCCGCTCACAGCCGATCAAATTCGGAAGATTCAGCTGCAGAAAGAATGTAAAGTTAGCGATACTGTTGCTTCGTAACTCATTTAAACTGAAGCACAGCTTGAAGGCGTCTTCGAGTGATGCTACCAGTTTTTTTTGTGCTTCAAAAGGGAGCAACAGCCCTGACCTACTCATTCTGTTGAATTCAGTATGTCCCTGAGCAATCGGAGCACTTGATTCTTTGCAGGAACTTCCTTGCTACATAGCCTGCTATATAGAATATAAGCCTAGAGTCACTTTTCTTTTCCCTGTAGCAGCGCAGCGGTGCTCGATGTCGCAGGCGCTGAGCACTTCATGTGCGGCTTGCAAATTTCCAATGTCGAGGAGCTCATAGACGGACGCTTTTTGGTGTACGGCTTGCTCAGTTACGTCGCCCATACTGAGCAAGCTGCTGAGCAGCCCGGGGTGAACATTTCCGCTGTCAGACAGCGGAACATATCCGCTGTCTTTTTCACAAATTTAGAGCCCGACTTGCAGTTAGGAGCGAAGCAGTAAGTCTCCTTGGTGGTCTTTGGTGGAGCAATGCCGCCGCTAATCTCGCTGGTCATTTTTCCGACCTGGAACATTCCACATCGCTTAGGGACTTGCAAACAGTACGAGAGACGCGGAGCTCTTCAGCTTTGAAACTGACACGTACAGACGACATACAACTATTAAAATACGGGCTTTATTTTTTGCTCGCCGCCAGCCCCCTGTAGCAGACGACGCGCGCTGCGGAACCATTCTACTGACCGCAGCGCCAATTTTGCGCCATGACGCGGAGAAGTGGTGAACTACGCTCCAGACGCGCTGGTCGGCACACCTACCCATCTAGCCACCGTAGCGTGGCTGAGGATTGTTAGATAGCCAGTAGCTCCAGTTCCGCGAATCTATGAGGACGTTGAATTAGCAGTGATAAAGGACCCAGCACAACATCATGTAGCTTTGCACGACGCCACTGTTAAAGGGGGGAAAGGGAGGCTGGAAAACAGGTTTGCAAGGAATGAGTGCATATACATGAAGTGGACTACTTCTGGAATGTGAAAGAAGAGGATGAAGAAGGGTTGTCGGAGAATAAGATTAAATAGATGACAACACCCGTCTTACTGAAGTTATGTCTGGTTCCAATGGGATCCGGAGTGTGAAAAGGCATATGGCGAACTAGTCGAACTGTTACCGTCAGATCCCATCCTACGCATACCAGACTTCTCCTTGCCTTTCGCGCTCAATACTGATGCGTTGCGCTAAGCAACGGGTGCAGTTAGATATCAGAAGTCACCACGACAATCGGATCATCAAAATTACTACGTCGTTGGATAATACAGCTATACATTGAAGCCTGCTGAAATCAATTATACTACCACAGAAAAGAAGTGCTGATAGTTTTAAAAGCTGTACAGTATTTTAGAACCTGCCTAGAAGGGGCGAAATTCACCATTTTTTACCGATCATCAAGCTTTGACTCATCTCCTAGGAATGGTACAGCCGGCACGGTCTAATCGCGAGATATGTTGACTATAACAGTTCGACTTTGACGAATCACATCGGCCAGGCCCACTACTGACAGATGCGGACGCCATGTTTAGATTACTTGTCCACGAGACAAGCGAACACCCTGAGGAAATAAATCACGTCAAGTTGCGGGAAGGCACTGAGGAAATGAAGAAGTTTGTGGACGTAAGATATCACGTGCTATCGACAATGGTTTCCAAGATACTTCAACTATACCACGATGGTCCAGAGTCGGGGGGACATGACGGCTTCTGGCACACTTACAACAAACTGCTGAAAAGGTTTACTTGGCCATGTATATGAAAGGTGACATCAGAAACTACATTCACACGTGCCACCTATGTCAAGTGAACAAAGTGAAATTCAAGCAGGCGACAGATGTGATGATAACCCCGAAGCATTCACGCATTCTATTTGATGTCATCCACTCGGACTTCGCGGAACTTAAAAAGAAGGGAGAAGGCACAAGGAAAACTCAAGCGTTTTTACTCAGTATCGACGAATGCACAAGAATGATCACTGCCAAGGCAGGAAAAGAAGACGCCAACAGTGTCATTGGTCTTCTTCAAGCTGAATGCTTCCAAAACACAAAGACGATAGTGTGAGACAATGGCCCGGCCTTTTGGAGCAAAAAGTTAGTCAACTGGATACGAGATCATGGGATTACACTAAAGTACTGCTCACCCTACCACCCTTCAGCAAACGGTCATGCTGAACGTGCTATAAGGGACATCAAGCAATACATGAAGATGTACCCGAAATTCCGAGGTGGCTAGAAGTGCTGCCTCGAGGCTGCTACAAGACACCACAATCGTTCTTATACGAGCGGTTTAGGATGCAGTCCTCTCCTTGCCACCTCTGGAATTGTACCTAATCTCCCTGCGGATAGCGAACTCGGCAGCCTGGAGAAGCTTGTACTTAGTGAGGTCAAGAAAAGTGAGAGAAGAAGACGCCTACAGACAGCGCATGAAGGGGAACTTGGACAAGAGGCGAAACAACGACATACCAGATATAGAAGTGGAATACCGAGTCCTAATCAGGAAAGGAAAGGAACCAACGCTACATTTGACGGACCCTTCCCCGTGGTAAAAACGTCATTGCAGCACGGTGTATTGGACTATTTGGTACCTGGGAGCCACCGGTCAATCTGAGTGCACCTCAATCGGAAACTTTTTCAAATATTACACCAGGAGGTGTAAACAAAAGAAGCCGGGGAGGGTGAAGCGGACTATTTCTGGAATGTGAAAGAAGAGGAAGAAGAAGGGTTGGCGTAGAATAATAATAAATGGCGGACAACACCCGTCTTACTGAAGTTATGTCTGGTGGTTAGTTAATCTACCCAGACAGCTACAATACACATATATATATATGAAGAGGCTGTGTCACGAGAACTTACTGTAGCCCTTGATAAAGGTTAGTCTACCGACCGAAACTGTTGAGGAAAGACACCGAACATAACCGCGAAGTCCTGCTTCTCATTTTTATAGACCATAAAAAGGGCTGAGAACATATGTTTGTTGAGTGCACTGAAAGTATTCGATTTGCAATAATCAATGCAATCTCTTCCCGGAAACGTATAACTAGAAGTGGACAAGGAACAGCCCTAGGCAAGCAATGTATTACAAAAATTTTAAATTTGGTATTCTGTGCCAACCGAAGCATTGCGGAGATCGTGCTGTCCTTGCGTAAATGATTACAGGTAAGTCAGGTTTAGAATTGTCGTTAATATGAAAAGGAGGAGATGGAGAATTAGGCAGGTAGATCCCTGTCAAATTAGCGCGAAAAGCGGGACCGTTTTGACTACAGTTCCGGTGAACGTTTTCGGTGCTTTAAAACAAGGATAGGGTAGCATAGATGTAATCAATGAAGTGCAAAAAAAAAACAATTTAGTGGCCGCACTAGATGGTACAGCGGCTGATGTCTGGAAGACGTGTGCAGACCGGCTAATGACAAGATCGTCGTATGCAAGATGCCGGAGTACCTCTTCCAAGGCAGTGCGAAGTTGGCTACGATGAAGACAAGTGGTATATGAGTGGGCTTGGCTGCAGAATGGTCACGGTGCATGGACAAGCCTCACAGGATCACAGCCAACATGAATGTCACCGACGGCCTTGTGAAAGGCAGCATGGGCACGATTTAGTGCCTCGAACCCGATGATAACGATTCTACTGTGCGACTCTGGCTACAGTTCCCGTGGCTGGCCGTCGGCCTTGCGGCGTGGTCCTAGGCGCAGCATATTCACAAGAGGAATCCTCAAGTCCATATGAATTGGATGCCCATCGGACAACGCACCTTTACCAACGCGCTAATTGCCCAAAAGAACGTTTTCTGCCGGTGGACGCAGCTTCCTTTCGTGCAGGCAAACGCTGTCACAATTCACAAGTCCCAGGGGCCACGAAGAATGAAGTATAGTGTACGACTATGACCGCAAGCGCCCCCTTTAGCTCGTGTACGTGGCGTTGTCCCGGGCCACCATGCAGTATTGACGGCTTCTGTCTGACAAATGCCAGCGAACAGCTCCAGTTCCACCTCATGGCAGGCTCTGCCGACAACAAGCTCAACATGAACATGGGGCAGGCCCAGGAGTTTGTCGAGAAACACAACTTTGAGAAAGGCGTGATTCTTGCCGCCATCGATGAGCAGTTGCTTGATCTCGTCAGGGATCACGAGTGAGACGCGGTCATTTCCTGGACAGACGTACTCGCGCTCTCGGAAAGGTGGAGTGGGTTTGAAATCATCGGGCACAGTAAGCGCCTCAGAGGAAGATGCGCCGGTGTGCCCATATACAAGAACGTCTACATTCATCACTGGCTATCGAACCGGTCGCGCTAGATCTGTCCCCCCCAAGTCGATCATTCGCTATTGCACAACAGTGTCAGAAACATCTGCATAGGTCACGTAGCATACAGCGGCCGAAACATCACCGTTGCCGCCGACTATGTAAGTTCCGGGGCCAGCAAGCACATGGCGCAGCGATTCATGTCAGTGCACCGAATAGCTTGCAGCAAGATTACCTTCATACCTTGCTGCAATAACGCTCACGAAAGAAACATGCCGCTCACCATCTGCAGGGACTGCAACATCGACCTCTCGAAGACCTAAAACAAGTGGTTTCCGCACTACATGAGGGGGGTGTTTGGCACCGAGTGGGCCTACCTTGACATGGTTCCCTCGGCGAGGACCGGCTATGTGCTCGACCATTTTGTCACGTAGTAGTGGTGGCAAACAAAAAAAAGTTGTAAAACTGTGAATGACGAAACTGATTCTTTATTGGACGAACTTGTGCCCACAAAAGCAAGTTACACTCGAAGCCCAACATTAGCGGCAAACACAGTCGGCGATCGTCGCAATCTGATCAGCGGGTCAAGCGAGTCGGCTTTTATGCATGAGTTATTGAAGGTGCCAGCATAGTTCCATGCAGAGTAATCGCTGGTGCCGGCGTATTTTCCACAAAGTACTACACAATTCGCGTCGCGCATACATACACTGAGATTACACAAGGTTCGGTGACAACAGACAGAGGATAGAACCATCGATAAGATTCGAGAAACTTCCGAAACATGCAGGCGCGTCCTGCGCGTCCTGCGATGAGCGATAACATTTCTTAGATGGTGAAACGCGGTGACCCGAGAAAGATAAAGAAGTACGTGTGTCAGTTTCGTCATAGAGAAAGGAATTCAACCAAGAGCGTACACTCCCATAGAGCCCAGCGGCCGAATTGACGGCAGCGCGCCAAGCGGTCGGCATCAATCATTGCCGTTTTCGGTTTTGGGCGCGCGCGTTTGAACGCTAGCTAGCACGCGAGCTGCATTTTTTTTGCCCGACCGCGCACGATCTTCGTGCGGAATCAGTTTATTATTCGGTAAAAATGATTGCGAACGATCTTGTCGAGTCCCATCGAATCTGTGCCACGTGCAATTTCAAAAAGACGCAACACTCCTGAAATGAGGAAATATTTATTTTGCTCTACATGCTCGTCTCGCGCTCTTTGTGCGTTCATCCAACGTTGTGACCCCAAGTACGCAGTAGTTCCCGTATGAAGCTCCATTGGACGGCATCAGCTGAAAAAAAAAGTAAATTACAAGCACGTGACATTTACAAGCATGGAACAGCATGTTACAAGCATGTGTCATTTGGTATATAGATATAGGAATACTGCGTGTAGAGGCGAAACGTGCGAAAGCGGTGAATGGGCGGTATTACAAACAAAAGCAATTCGCTTTTACATACATGGGGTGGAAAATACCCGACTCATCCCAAACAATACCATAAAATATGAAAACATCTGATTTCCAAGCATTCCCCCATTTCCGGGCATCATTTCCTGCACTTTAGCAGCACAAATACACTGGCGACTTCGCGTTTCCAAAACTTGGCCTCGGGCGTCGCGACGGTACGCTGCATACACAGAGACGGACGCAACAAAGGCTCCCAGCCGGACGATGCTAGACGTTCGCAGAATGCCTTCTACTCGCACTCAAGACAAATGCGTGGGTGCAAATCCTGTTTTCGGTCTTTTAGAAAACGGAATTTTCTAATTACAAGTTTCTGAAATGTTCCGTTATCTTTCGCGCGTTTTGCCGGCGCCAGCAACACACTCACATGTTATCACTCTTCGCAATCGCCCGTCGCGTTTTCGACAGTCGTGAGTACCGAAAAAAAGGTATATGTTCTTGCGGGGCCACAAGAAACGTCAGAAACTTGTCCCTCTAAGACTCATTACACGCCAAACTAACTTTGTCACCACGGCCGACGCTGCCTATCGCTAACTGCGTCACAGCGCGCTGCGCGGCCAGTGTGCCTCAACAGAACCGAAATAAGTTACAATAATCCCCTAGGAAGCGTCGGAAACATGTCCCAGCACGATTCATTAACTCAAATTATCTGCGCCAGGACGGCCGAACTGTTTTTCGCTAACTGCGTCTCGGTCCCATGCTGTAAGCCTAATTGCGTCGTAGACTGTGAAACAAAATTTCTCACCTTGCCGTAGTCCAATAGTGCAGTGGTGTCTTGTTCCAGTGCAGAAGGAACGCAAGAATACGCCGGGAGCCCAAGAAATAAGGATACATTTAAAAAAAAGGAGACGGACAGGTCGCCGCGGGTGAGCGCTCAAACGCGCGCGCAGCCGCCCTCACTCACTTCGGGGGAGTGTCTGGTGGATGACGCATGCATCTGGCGCGTCATTCGCCTGTCGCTAGGTAAGGCAAGAAAAATACGTCGCAAAGCTTAAGTTCATTTATACGCAAAACGTTTTAGTTTTCCCCAGCAGAGAATTTAAAAAAATAAATCAATGTCTGTCAACCTAATATCACTTTCTTTTTTTCGACGCTGGCGGCAACTAACGTTCGGCATCAATACTATAGCGTGACGTATGGTGACGTGTTTCCTGTTGCCAGTTTTTGCCGAGTGTCCCCCTTGTTGAATTTCTTTCTCTATGGTTTCGTTGTCCGCGGAATCAGACACTTCAAACGTCCCACGTATGCATCGTGCCTCTCTATCCATCGCCCTCTTCTCGTCGCCATCAACGACAAACGAGAAGAAGCGCCGTTGTCTACTAGTGCTGCCGAATGGATGGATACCCATAGCACGTTGGCGGGAAATCAGTTAGATTTCCCGCTAACGTACAGACTGACGGACGGACAAACATCGTAAAACCTTCCGAATTTCTGCTTAAACCATTGTGGTGATAGAGGGCTCGACATTGCACCCGCATAGGCGTTGTGCTGCTTTGCACCCTTGCTTTCTGATCTGCTGCCTGATACCGTGGGCTGTCACAACATGGATACATGACCACACTAACGTCAACGCAATAGATATAATTTTATTCCTTTAGCATTCTTAGGGTGCCTCAGGCACCTTACTGGGGTGATCTACCTATTTATGTATGTATTCTTGTGTGTTTGTGTCTATGGGCATTTGTATCAAACCGCCGTAATCTAATTGTCATTAGCATAAAGGCGGTTGCACTTTTGTCGTAGTTATAGTTCCGTTGTAGGCCGTTACCGTTTACAGTGCCTCTATCCGCATGGATACGCAAGTTAGTCAGGCAACAATAGTGCACCTGCCTTGTTGTAGATCGCTACGCGGAGGGATTAAATAAATTGTTCATCCTTGCTCCACGTACAGACTGGCATCTCCTCGCAATAACAGGGCCAGCCTCCCCGTTCCTCCTCCTCTTCTCCCCGTCCCCACTTCGTTCACTTGATAGCTGGCAACCTTAGCTACGCATGATGAATGCATAGGCACGTAACCGCGGACAATGTTAACATCATACTAGATGTACACGGAGCTTCCGAACCGCAAGCATGTTATCGCTGTTACTGGTTTCCTTGCACACTTTACAAAATATCGCTCAAGATCAACGAGACCCTGAACAACGCACAGTGCGGGAATTGCGTTCAACTGGTTTCAAGGCAATACTACCGAACTTTCTGTCACGAAAATTTTGTCTTCTTGCGCACAAATTGACACAGCGAGTGCGGATTTCTGGCCTATTGCTTTTATTGTTCGTGGTCATACTAAGCTTAATTTCGATCATACGAGAACCTGGAAACACTTTGGGAGCTTTTTGAAATGACAGAATGGGCAGAAACTGAGCATGTTGCTCGAACAACAATGCTTAAATGAAGCTAGAGCGGTAAATTCTGTGGTATTCCAGTGGCAATGGCGTTGCCTTGCTGGGCTCGAGGTCGCCGGTTCGATCGCCGCCGCAGCGACCGCATTCAGATGGGGGCGGAATCCAAAAACTCCCGTAAACCACGCATTGGGTGCACGTTAAAAACCTAGCTGTTAGAAGGAATACGCAGCCCGCCACCACGGCGTGCATCATAATCAGATCGTTGGCTTGGGCACGTAAAACCCCAAAATTCCTTTAGCGAAGCTAGAGGAGTGTTGCCGCTAGCGTTTACGAAAATAAAGTGGGGCGGCTTTCTCTTCGCAACACGTGCTCTTACCCAACACTGCTTCCAATGAAGGTGATCGGCGAGATGCCAGCTCTTGCGCCAGCCACGCTCTGTCTCTATGCTGGCTTTTCTGTCTCTCTCTCTCTCTCTCTTTTGACTGATGCCAAAACTCTATTTCACTTCCGGCAGTGACGCGTTCTGTCAATGGCGTCGCGTCTTCAAGCTTCCAAGTGACGCAATCCATGCGGAATGAAAAGCCACTCGAAAAATGCCACCCGTAAAAGTTACTAGCCAATCCTGAGCAGATTGGCTAGTCAATCTGGATTGGCACTCAGGATTGGCGCTCAGGATTGGCAAACGCGCCTCCTTCGGGGGAAATAAAATTAAACTTTATGGCCTGAAAGTCCCATTGTTCGCTGGGTTAAGAACAGCACAAACGCCATGAGTGTTTCCCACTTGCTGAACGGGTAGCTTAATTGCGCCTGCGTTCAAAGTATCTATTGCTTTTCTTCGTCACTTTCAGCTAACCATCTTAATTGTTTGACTAATGAACCTCGACAACCAGAAGCAATGTTCACGAATAAAAATGAAGATAACTATGAATTTTCTTGACCAAAGAGCGCATCCATGTTTCTAAGGTCACGAAAATGCCAACAATGTAAACTAAACGTTTCAAGGCTTTGTCAAAAAGAACGCGCACTATCTCTTTGAGTTTACAGCGACACTGCTAGGTGCGACTTGAAGCGCTCGAAAACATTAAGTAATTATGGTCATGGGGCTCTGAAAGAACTAAACCACTCACTTAGTTTATGTCTATAGTGTAATATTGGAGTGCTTCTTAGGGGTGATTTGACAGGAAATTTTGTAGTGTTTATCTTAAATATGGACTAAATGAGGATAGCTAAACCCTCGTTCCTGACCTTTCTAGGGACGTTATATGAAGTTCGGTTTTCGTGCTGGATATTCTACTAACCTAGCTTTAATCACCCTCACTGACCAGATCAAAGCGGAAATTGATGGGGGCAGATTCGTAGGATCTGTCTTTATCGATTACTCGAAAGCATTCGATTCCCTTAATCACAACATTCTTTTTACTAAACTCAGCGCATATGGCATAACAGGTCCATCTTTAGAGCTACTGCGCAGTTATTTACACGAAAGACAGCAACAGGTTTGCATTTCAGGAGTACTTTCTGACACAAAAATAATTAACACTGGCGTTCCACAGGGGTGCATACTCGGCCCCATCTTATTTTTAATCTTCATTAATGATTTCCCAAACTGTCTAACTTCTACAGAATGTCTTTTGTACGCGGACGACACCACTGTTTACGCTTCTCATAACGACATCTGTACGCTAATTGAGCGTTTAAATGATGAACTAAATAATATCAGTAGTTGGTGCAAAAAAATAATTGCTAATTAACCCTCAGAAAACGAAGTTTATGGTTTTTAGATCACACAATAAACCTCGCCTTAACCTTCTACCACTGTACATAGCTTCTCACCCAATATTACCATCTAATGAGTGCTCATTTTTAGGTGTTCAATTAGACTCCTTTCTAAAGTTTAATTTGCATGTCAGCTTCATAAAAAGGAAAGCCGCTTTGATATCAGGGTGCTTTTAAAGGCCAGACACTACTTTCGAAAGCACACTCTCCTGACATTGTATTATGCCTTTATTTACAGCCATTTTAATTACTGTATCAGTTCTTGGGGCCTCACATACCACTGTCATATAGCTCCCTTACAACACATCCAAAATAACGCTGTCCGTATCATTGCTTCGGCTCCATATAATGCTCATGTTACCCCCATTTTCACTGAGTTAAATCTCCTCACAATAAATAAAATTCTGGTACAACCACAGCATTGTTATTTACCGCCTACTTAAAAATCCACAATTACATTATATCATTGGCAGGAATAGTCTTGCTAATCCTAACACTACCAGGTTCTCTTTACAAAATAACCTTTTACTTCCAAAATCACGCAGCAACTATGGCCAACTAACTGTTGGTTTTGCTAGTGTGAAAATGTGGAATAACTTACCTGCTCACGTAAAATCCTCACCTACATTATCGTCGTACCAACGTTCACTGATAGCTTATATTACTTCCTTGTAACCTGCATTCCTTCTTTGATGTATTTTTATGCTGCTTATTATGCACCTTTGTATATGTGGTGATGTGTTGCCATAACTTGTATTGCTTTAACACTGTAGAAATTGTGTAATTCGTTCTTTTTTCATAACCGCAATTGACGCCTTTTTTATATAATGTTATGTAACTAAGAACAAGAGGTCCCGCTGCAGTTTCTAACTGTGGGACCTCTTTCTGTATATTTTCTATTGCATATATGTACCACTAATGAAGCAATAAACTTGAACTTGAACTTGAACTTGAAACGCGTACAAATTTCCTCCGCTTCATTTGACTGACCAAAAACGGCAGACATTTCATATTTGAAAAATAAAACAATGGGCGCCTAGTTAGGGGATGTACAAAGAAAGTTCGAGATGAGTAGCGTATGGGCTCTGAAAATAATTACTCACTCATTTTATTCCTATTCTCATGCGTTATAATGGGCGTGTACTTCGTTTTTTTCCAATCTTCTCGCCGAGCTCACCGATTGACGCGGTATATATTTCGTTCAAAAAGCAGGCGTGTTCAGGACAACGTAGAATGAAAGTTTACATGGTGTACGTTAATTACAGATTATATAGAAAGTTACTTATTAATGCATTAGCATTCTTAGGTTACTTCACAGACTTACCGGGAGCTGAATATGTATATTTGTATGTAATATAAGCGTTTTCTTGCCAACCTGGGTCTCTGTTTAGTACATGATCAAATGGTTAGAGTATCAGGCCGCTATGCTGAGGGAACAGGGTCGAAACCAACCATCGCACCAACTTCAGTAACTGGGTATGTGGCATAATGTATATGTGCCGCCCTTTAACGAATCTCTCTCCCGCCGACATGCGTCACTGTAGATGCGGGACTGCGTAGGTATACTGCTGTTCAAGTAAACTTCTGCTCTTCATTGAACCTCTTTGACGCCAACTTGGGTCTCTGGGTGTGTGCTAGTAGGAGTATGCCGATCTTCGATGACCGTCTATGATGCCAACTTTGGTAACTAGGCGCGCGCCACTGAGACTGTGTCACCACTCTCCAATGACAAAACAGATCCTTTAAATTTAACAAGATCCTTTAATTTAATTTTCTGGGTGGAATCGAGCCCACGTCGCAAGGGTTCCTCTAGGACAATAGCACGACGCATTAGCTGGCTGCTCCACAAATGTAGCACTGCAGCACTACACAGGTAGCTGAATTCGCGCAAGCGTAATGCAGAAGGAAACAGGAGAAACATTCGAATCAAGTGCGGTGCGGGACTTGCGCATTGAGGTGACTGACGGAATGCGTTGCGAATCACGGAGGCTTATGCACAGCATCTTAGTTTACCGAAACTGGTTTTAGATGGTGATGGTTATGCGCGAACGTTAATAGGTGTCTGCAAGTAAGAGGCGATTGGAAGATTGGTGGAAGAAAAGTAGGGAAGCGACAAACAACGGAGGCCTATAAAAACAAAGTTCCCAATAGGGGTTCCGAAAGTTCGGTGAGGAGAATTGTTCGTGTAGGACATTAGGCAATATAATAGCAAGAGATTGGTGGCGCAACGCACAGCCCCGTTCCAAAGGGGACACTTCTAGCATCCATCCATCCATCCATCCATCCATCCATCCATCCGTCCATCCATCCATCCATCCATCCATCCATCCATCCATCCGTCCATCCATCCATCCATCCATCCATCCATCCATCCATCCATCCATCCATCCATCCATCCATCCATCCATCCATCCATCCATCCATCCATCGATCCATCGATCCAACCATCGTTTGGTTGTTAGAAAAGTTAGGTTAACCGAGCAATCTATATGTATTATTTTTTATGCTTTTCAGTTGCTTGGTTTTATTTAAGCAGGCAAAGAATAGTATTTTCCTTTCTGCAAACAGGGTTACTTTTGTACTACGCCTTGTTAGTACAAGATGATGGTGAGTACTAGGAGGAACCCACGCGCGCGTTGTTCTCAGTGCGAGCGTTCCTACGCGTTTGAAGAAACGCGGTTTATGTCAGTATGCGAAGAAAACGGGTTAGTTTTTTACTGTATGATGTGTGCGCTAGGGTAGCGACTGGACCGTCTAGTGCAGGAGAAGGATAAGCAAACTAAGCGGGTTTTGAAAGCTAGAAAAGTAACTGAAGAGCGAACAGAAGCGGAGGAAGGTCGTAGAAGATAAGCTAACTAACATAGAACTGAAGCTGAGGAGCGCCATTCCACAAAGCTACAGTGTACTAGAATGTTTTACAGTCGGGTCGAGCGGAGGCGCATCCTATTGCGCGTCGCATACCCTCTTTGGAAGAAAGTAGCGGCGGCGCTGTCGTCGCCCGCACTTGAAGCGAGTGTGCGCCGCTTCTGCGTCTGCACGTTGTTTTTCGATGTCGTCGCCGCGGAACGTAGCTTCTTTCGCACCGTTTTCTGCGTCACTGTTTATGATATCGCCCAAGCGGCGGTTAAACCACTGTTACGCACCAGGCTGCGCAACTGGCTATGCAAGAACAGCCCAGGAGCGCAAGTTATCGCTTTTTAAGGCTCCGAACGATGAGCACCAAAGGCTTACTCATGTTTGCAAGGTATTTAGCGCAGTTTAAAGAAGACAGAGACGTGACAGAGACATAGGATAGCACTGTCCTGTGTCTCTGTCACTTCCCTGTCTTTTTTTAATTGCGATAAAGGCTTTGCCAATATGAGGAAACCGTACCAACTAGCCCAAGAATCAGCCTTGTTGAACCAAAGGCTTGTTTGGAAGCGAAATCTCCACAGGCTTGACAAGCTGCTGGACTCTGATTTAGCTGTTTGTGAACTGAACTTCGAGCCGCATTTTATCTTCAGGCTTTATGTCCACATGATCAGTGAAACTGAAGTTACAATTCCGAGGGGGATCCCAACGATTGCTCCTAACGCTTGCTCCACTTTTATATTAAAGGGTAAACAAGTCTTACCCGCCGTTCCCCAGTGGTTACGGCGTTGGGCTACTGAGCACGACGTCGCGGGATCGAATCCCGGCCACGGCAGCCGCATTTCGATGGGGGCGAAATGAAGAAAACACCCGTGTACTTGGATTTAGGTGCACGTTAAAGAACCCCAGGTGGTCCAAATTAATCCGGAGTCCCCCACTACGGCGTGTCTCATAATCAGATGGTCATTTTGGCACGTGTAACCCCATATACTATAACTATTAAACAAGTCTCGTGATGCAGCGCGGAGAAAGTAGCACCAACTCTTGAAGCTTAGTCGCTTATGAGGGTAATTATACCAAGCCGTTGGACAGTGGTCCACTGAAAGCGAGCATATTGTGTAAATAAAAGTTTGCTATATCACAACTTCGTTAATCGTTTATTAATCGTTCATAACTCTACGAACAAATACACGCAAAGTGCCTCGAGCGGCAATTTTGCGTGTGTTCGCGGGCTTCTATCACGCTCGAAAAAACTCTTTTATGTAGCACGTATTGAGCAACATAAACCTGCCTCGGGAGTTTTTCATATTGCTCTTCTATTTTCTCATTAACACTTTTCATCTCATTGTAATATTTCGGAAGTTGAATAATTAAGACTAATTATGTAATTAGGCGGAATGCCAAAAAAGTAATCGGGGTATCTCCAGGTGACGGCAAACAACTTTACATTGGTTCTGTCCGGCTACGTGGCATCTGACTATTTTTAAATCTTGGTGCGTGATAGTTCGGACACCCTGCATATTGCAGTCGGCTATCCAACTAGGCCGCTTTCTAAAATCGCGGTAAGCGTTCGCAAATACTCATTTTACGCTTTATACGTCCGTAAAGAAACGGTGTCGATAATAAGCCTGGCAAACTGCAACGAATACCACTGCGAAATGTGAAGTATTGCGTCTATGTCTCTATATAACAGACGATTCCACAACTACAACACGTGCAAGTGACAGTATTTGAATTTTTTCATACGCATAACGAAGCTGCAATGAATAAAAACCAGAAGCAAAAAAATTTGTCCCTTGCTAGTCGTGCATTACTGCGTGGCGGTAAACTTCACCCGCCGAAAACGCCGGACGTAGTGGTTGTCCTAAAAGCTGACGCGCTTTCAAGTGCGGCCGACTACAGCGCCGCCGCATATTTCTTCTCCTCGAGGCCCTCTCCAGCCTAGGCGGTCGAACCACTAGGAGATATTCTAGTTCGCTATAACAAAGCAATAGGCTCCCTTTATTGGTCAGGCGGCGCAGCGATCGGCTCATAAATGATAATATATTTACAAGTTCTCTACAGTGAACTGCAACACAGCTAAGAAGGTGGGAAGACCATTATTACAATTGTCGTTCTCTTCCACACAGTAATCAACATCGTCTGTCACAATGCTCGCCGTCCAGTGACAAGATAAACCCACCCGACTTAAAAAAGTAACGTTTACAAATGCCATTAGAAGTAAGAACAGTTTCTGACGGTTGGAAGCAAGCCTTAAAGCAGGTATATTTTTACTGAGATTTACAGCATGGCCTAGTCAAGAACCACCGATGCCCGAGATATCAGACTAGATAAAGTCTCTATGTAACTTCAAGATTACTCATTGTAGGGCAAGCAGATTCATATTGTACTGATAAATATTAGGGATCGTTTGTGTTCTTTACTTCTTTCTACTTGTCCTCATATTCATTTCGCAGCAAATCTTTTTCACCAGTACTTCACGCAAGCCTCCTGTGATACAGGTGACCGTGGTCAGGGAAGTGGTGCTGCAGTTTTGTTTTCTTCAATGGTACTCTCAGTATTACTGGGGTGAATGCTCATCTGAACCTTCTATAGGCATCTTGTCACAATTGGTAAATCGGTGTATTTATTCTTTCAGTCAATCAAGCAGACTAGTCCTTTATTGTGCAAAAAATTACCTTTTCCAAGTCTAGTAAAACAGCCTTATGTAATATTTCATTGTCTTAATTACGCATGCTGTTATGACCTAGCTTTTAATTTTCACTTGTGTGCTTCCAAGTCAAGCCATTGTCACATTTACCCAAACTTTACTTGCACATGTCTAACAAGTATTAGAAAGTTTGTGAGGCTACCGATATCATAGGAAAGCTCGCACACCAAATTTTCTGATCTGAGGCAACACTGTTTTTACATTGTCAAAGAAAAGCATACCCACATATTTGTACTTGTGTAACAGTGAAACTAAGTAGGAACAATAAAGAATGATTTGAAAATGTTCACATGTGTCAAATTTTATTACCAGATTTAGAGTGGGTACATCTTACTGGTTCTTTCTTTCACTAGCACAGTTGCTCAACAGCAGCATCTGCCATTGGAATTCGCCTTTACTATGTAGAGGTGCATATCTTGAAACATAATACACAGAAAAGCCATGAATAATGATGTACCATCAGCATAAGTTTGAAATGCAAACAGGAAACAACATATCATAACACCTGTTATGTGTAAATACAAACCGCAATGTGTGAGCACACTGTTGCCTGTTTCCAAGCACGGAGCAGTCCCATGTGTACGTTTTGGAGTGAATGAACCTACTAAAAATGCAGGTGAACTTGAAAACAGAAGGCAGTGCTGTTGTCTTGGAATTGTTCGTGATTGAATCATTATGATAGTGCATATATAACTTGTTATTGCACAAATATAATACCATAATTCAGATGCAAAATATTAAACATATTAAAGAAAACCTGACAAAATATAGATTTAAGGTAAACTGACAACGAAATTGAGAAATAAATACTAATTAAGAGTTCAGAACTGGTGGACCCAACAAATTGTGTTACGAAACAAAAGTAATGACAAACATACTGTTGCCTTAGTGCAAACTGGGCATACATCATGATGAACCCAAATGTGTTTGGTGCAAGCCTAGAAGCAATAACAGTACCGAAATAACTTCACCTATTGTACAATGTAATGCTACCTAGCACGTCTTCCTCCTACGATGCTCACGTCAAGGCGCCACTCATATACTAATTACAATAAACCTTGTGGACAAACGACGCACAACAGCTGCATGTGTAGCTCTACGAGTCGTACCTTGTGAGGAGGCACGATACCTTTCTTCCTCAAAACTTATCTACCTTGCACTGCTACCTATGGAAACGCTACACGGCGTGCCACCTGGTACAATAATATGAGAACAGCAATGCAAATTGTGCACATATCGACGCTACACGGCGCGCATTTCACATCGGACAACACCCAACCGAAACGACTACTGCAATGAGCCCATAGCAGTTTACGCTGTAAAACTAAGCACGAACACGACAGTACAGAAACAAACCACCGCAACGGAAATGATTGTAGTGATGGAACAAAAAAGTGGGGCATAACGCTGAGACCGAAAAAATGGAGCTGCATTGGCCATAAGGCAGAAATCCGGTGGACCATTTAGAGTTACAGAATGGGTGCCAAGAGAAGTGCAGACGAGGACGGCGAAGAGTTAGGCGATGTGATGGAGTTATAAAATTTGCGTGCACAACTTCGAATCAACTAGTGCAAGACAGAGATACTTGAAGATAGCCGGGGGAATTCCTGAATCTGGAAAGACGTTCGCAACTGTCGTTCTGTGCTTAAAATCGAATATCTTGTCGGGGTTGGAAGGTAACCAAAGATCGGTATGCCGGTTGGCTTTGGGAGCCTACAGCAAAACCACAAATGAGGCAGTGCAGGGTGACATGAGTTGGGCTTCAATTGAAGTCACAGAAGCGCAGAGCAAAATTAGTTTTGAAGAAAGACTCAAAAACATGGATCAAGATACCTGTAAATGGGCGGTTAGATTATTTGTGCCTGTAAAGCGTGGACAAGGAATGGAGGAAGTGGTGAAGAAAGTTCGTAACCATGTACAGGGTAATTGCAAGTGTAAATAGACAGCCAGAAGTCATAAAAAGTTAGCGTAGCTTGCACTGGAGGTGCAATGCTGAAGACACAGCGGAGCTGATAAGCACTTCTAGTCCTGGATTTTGGGCTAGGCTAAGCACTACCAAGTCAACCCCAGCATTTTGCGGAATTTATTATTGATCGATTATCGATTAGCTATTGATTGGCTATCGATTGGCTACCGCAAGGTATTGGCCACGTATTTCAAACCAGATCTGTCGTAATCGACAGACAGATTACGCTCGGCGTACACAGCTCCGATGTTAAAAGAAAGTGAGAGAAACAGAGACAGTGAATTGGATGCAAATAATGGAAACAAAACAGACCATGGGTATTTAAAAAAAACTAGGAGGAATAAATTAGAAGGAGAAATCTGTACGATAACACGAAAGGAAGTACCCTGCTATTTGAGGCTCGAGCTGGTTGCCTGAGGACAAAAACGTACCGGAGTAAATATGTGTAACAAGATGAGGCATATATATGGTGCACCAAACATCCGGAGACAGCTCCGCGCATTCTAATGGAATGCGAAGGGATTCACCCAGTGAGACCTGTAAGTAACGTTAACCCTTCAGAAGCGCTTGGATTTAAAGTGGACGGAAGCATCAACCGGTCAGCAGTCGAGATAAGCAAGAGGCATTTAGAGTATTGGGGGGAAAACGCGGGGAACAGATTGATACGACCGGAACCCTTACAGGCAGAGGTAGCGGTACAAGGTAGATAGATAGGCTTTGAGGTAGAGAAATAAGATGAAATGGATGTTACAGAAATGCTGGAATGCAAAGCCTGTATAGGATATAGCTGTGTAACTCAAGTAGGCTAGGTGATCATTTGTCACCGTCCCGTTTCAAAGAGTACGCCAATAAATCATCATCACCATCGTTTATGCACGCGTGGTTCTCCCGGCGACGTATGGACCAGTGTATATGTACCAGCGCCATCTACGATGCAACCTTGAGTCTTCACGCAGCCCTGCAGCGGCGACACACACAATTGGCATTAGGTTGGCTAATGCACGCCAATCAAAATAAAAGAGAAACTTAACGGTTACGAAATGTTTTGCGCATAATGGACGATCTGGTATCAGAATCCAACTTTCGCATTTTACCGCGGCGGTCCATTGCTTGCAACGGTTTTCATCAACAGGAAACCTATGAAAACTTAAGCCTCTTGTGTATTTCGACGCAGCTCAGCTCGTCCACATACTGCGTTTCTTTCATTGTAAAATCATAGAATAAAGACCTCATAGATGGAACCTCACAACCACCCGCGCAACCCAGCGGCTGCTGTGGTAGGCGCGGCACGGGCGGCGGCTCGGCGGCGGAGTGCCTACCAAGCGAAACTAAATTCCGATGACAGCGCCACCGCATTTTCGTGACGTAGCGCCGTGGTGTAGATCTATAGGTAGATGAAAGAGGAGGAGAGGGAAAAAGAAGAAAGGAAAGGCAGGGAGGTCAACCAGACGCACATCCGGTTTGCTACCCTACACGGGGAAGGAATTTCAAGGAATGAAACGAAAGAAACGAGAGAGAGGGAAGAAAGTACGATCAGTATGAACACGTGCGGTTGTCCAACACTTCACAATCGGTCACTGAGGCCAGTCGACTTCATGAACTGTAGCAATGCCACGCTGCTTTGTAAGCCTGCGAATTCAGTATAAGTAGATGAAGACATTCTCCTGACATTTGGCTGACACTGTTAACAAAGAAGCTCGAGAACAAGTTAAGGACCACACAGAAAGCGACGGAACGAAAAAAAGTCACAGTTTCGCCCGAAAGGCGAAGCATCAATTGCGATAGAAAATTTACTAGTAGAGTATACAGAGTAAGGAACGTATAAGGAACGTATAAGTTATAAGTGTATAAGTTTTATTGGCTGCATCAACATGGACACATTCGCTTACTAACTGTATTAACAGGCATGGTGTCAGCGCGCTAAAGCAAACATGAATAGATCACAGTCGATGACCGCAGACAACCACTGTCAAAACGCTGGCGTGAACAAGCGCGGTGATGACGTGACCTATGCTGCGTGTGGTCTATCGCTTGAACGGAAACTGAGCGGCGAAAGCACGGTACATACAAAGGTCGGAGCCGTGTCAAGATCGATTTCAAGATACGGTGCGCGCGACAGCCCTCAGCCGCGCAAAGTACAAGTACGCATGGGAGATTGCATCGCCAGTTCCCTTTGCACCCGGTCGCAAGATACGCATTTAGTGCCGCAGCTAAACGTCACCTCCCTCCCATCCCCCAACGGCCTTTCGCCCGACCGGAGACGGCGTGTTTGCTCTCCGCCGTGCGTTTGCTCTCCATGAAAGCGCGCGTCCCTCGCGCGCCTTTACTCGCACATACAGCATATGGCGACGAGTTTATCGCCGTTGGACCTTATACGGAACCTCACGGCAACGACGACGACGGCAGAAATGCGCTTTGAGTGTCCTTATAATTGTTATCGCAATAAAACGCTAGGCCTAACATTAAGAGAACGGAAGACAGCTGTGTGGATCAGAGGGCAAACGCGGATAGCCAATATTCTGACATCAAGAGAAAAAAATGGAGCTGGGTAGGTGATGTAATGCGTAGGATGGATAACCGGTGGACCATTATAACTACAGAATGGATACCAAGAGAAGGGAAGTGCAGTCAAAGCTAGAGCACTGCACGGCTTCGGGCTTACCCGAAAGCCCGGGCCCGGCCCCGCCCGTGGGCCGGGTCGGGCCGGGTAGGGCAGATTTTTCACGGGCTCGGGCCGGGCTCGGGCACGGCATGTGCGTTTTGACCCGAGACCGGGCCGGGCTCGGGTATTTTGACGCGGGCCCGGGCCGGGCTCGGACTTTCTGGTGTTGTGCTGTAACGTGCAGCGAGTTATGCTCGCGCGTCTCGACTCTGAAAAACCTTTTGGCCCGGCGCAGCTGGAAGCTAGCAGTGCTACTCCTGTGTACTTCGCTTTTCTTCATCCGTGGTATTTTGCGCTGTTTGAACAGAATGTAAAAGTCCAGAAAGACCGAAGTCACCTCAACCCAAAGGATGCCATTGTATTCCTTACCTAAATCATTGTAATTAATGCTTTCAGCGCGGAGTAAGCGCGTTCACGACTTACTGATTCTTCAAAAGCGAATTGGTAAAACGATGACTGATTAGATAAGATAATTCGTCACGCGGCTGAAGTATGGCACTGCGTCCATCCATGATTGCACGCATGTTCTCAACCGGTCGCCTAGCAGCAGCGCATTACGCTGCACCATGTAGGAACGAGAAGCTTTCTTTCTCCATTGGCTCCATCAATACGCTGCGCTCAGGACCAGTCATGGCTGCGCTTTGGCTAGAGTGGACTAGAATACGGTCGAGCGGCTGGGGTGGCGCATGCTTTGCAGTGAGGCGCCCGACGTGGAAAATACTGTGGCGGCGCTGCGATAGAAGTGGATTGGACCGCATAAAGATCGCGCCGTTTGGAACTGCTGGCGATACTGCTCGGCAGGGCAATTTGTACTACTTTGCGCGCTGGCCACTTAAATGGTGTTCATAATTGCATGTGACATGTATTTATGCCTAAAGAATAGTTTCCTTTCATTCTCTTCTTTATGTTATTTTTTTAATGCCACTCGGTGGTCTTTTTCGGTCTCGGGCCGGTTTCGAGCCGGGTCGGGCCGGGCTCGGGCCTAAGATAAGGGGTGGCGGGCCGGGCCGGGCGGGTAACGTAGATTCTTTCCGGGCCCGGGCCTGGCCCGGGTCGCGCCATAAAACTTTTGGTCGGGCTCGGGCGGGCAGCCCAACGTAAAAACGGGCCCGGGCCGGGCCCGGGCTGAAAAAATCGGCCCGTGCAGTGCTCTAGTCGAAGCCGGCAGAACACTTGGTGGGGTGAAGAAGTTGTGAAATTTGCGGGCGCAATTTGGAATCAGCTAGCGCAACACAGGGGTAATTAGAGATCAAAGAGAGAAGCCTTCGTCTTACAGTCGACATAAAAATAGGTTTATAATGATGATGACGATGACTACCCACTTAAAAAATATCTTACAGAAAACTCGAAGTGTGTTGAACGTACGCAAACGGCGCCACACTCAGCACGAAATAGCAAGTTTGTAAAAGTTACAAGCAAAGAACATCACTATGATAAATATAACTCTGCAGGAACGCACCCGCGCAGCCGCTAACACGTCTCAATCGTCACAATCTGTGTGCGCGATATTATACTTAGATTGTGAGTTAGCGGTTTTAAGATCTAGTTTCTTCTTGTCAGAATGCAATTGGAATACGAAAGGCGTTTGGCGTTATGTCGCACCATCTGCTACTGCACTCTAAACAAGGTTTATTGCACCCTTTGGGGCGTATTTTTATCCGACGACAATAACTGTAATCTGTCTTGCTTTCGTTTTATTGCGATAGCAATTATATGGACACTTCAACCGGATTTCTGCCGTCGGCGTCGTCATCGTCGTCGTCGCCGTCGCCGTGAGGTTCCGTATAGATAAAATCTTCGCCGCGCGCCGTATGCCCCAGCGGAAGCGTGCGGGGACGCGCGCTATCACGGAGAGCGAACGCGCTCAATCTCCCGCGCGCAAGCAAGGAAGCGGAAAGCCAGCGCCGGAGGGAGCAGCGGGGGGGGGGGGGGCACTTCTCTGCCAACAACCGCGCTCGTCGCTCGTCCGCACAGTCTCTTATCTCTCCCACGCGCAAGCAAGGAAGCGGGAAGCCAGCGCCGGAGGGAGCGGGGGGGGGGGGGGGGGGGGGCGCACTTCTACTTTGCCAACAACCGCGCTCGTCGCGCGACCGCACCGTATCTTATCTCCACACGGCTCTGACCTTTATGCACTGTGCATTCGCCGCTCAGTTTCTGTTGAAGCGCTAGACCGCACGTACCTTCGCCCGCTGCAGCGTATGGGCTTGCTTCCAGCGAGCGTTTTGACAGTCGTTGTCTGCAGTCATTGAGTGTGATCTATTCATGTTTGTTTGTGCGCGCTCACACCACGCTTGTTCATTCAGTTAGTAATAGTCGGGCCACATTTTCCAACGCACGCTACACATGTAATGCTGCCCGGATCGGCAGTGCAGCGCTACAGGGGTGTCCCTTCGCACGCGCTGCCCACGGGAAGCGCTTCTCATCAACACCACCGTTTCACACGCGCCTTCTCGTGGTCATCGAGTCTCTCTTCATGTCGGTCTACTTACGCCGCAGCACACCTGCTTACTTAATCAGCTCATGTTTACTACAATTTATATTGCTACCAAAGCCGCTCACCTTACATCGTATGACATTGCTGTGTTGCTGTCGCATTCATTGCTTCGCCCTTAGGGCGAAACTGTGACATTTTTTTTTCTTTCTAGAAAACTCTACGGTTCCTACTTTCCTGTCAAGAACGCTGTCTCTTGCTAATACCACGCTTGCGGTTGATGACCTGGAAGTACCGGGCACGCCGCGTTACAGACTGGAAAGTCACGCAAGACAGATGGCGATTATAGTTCAGTGAAAAAATACGCCCCTCATGGTGCAAACGTTTCATATTGTGTACAAGTTGTCTTGGCATTCCAAGCTGGTTTCTTGGTTGGATAAAACGTTTTACTTGCTGGCCCGTGAGCAACGGGTTGTGATAACGGCTCATCGTGATCGCTTTTCAGTGTTCTGGCTGGCGTACCGTGACGGTCAATGCTCGGGCCATTTCTGTTTATTTGATGAAAAGGGTTGCCGCTAGCTAGCGGCGCTTGGCTTTTAACATGGGCAGTTCGCAGAGTGGCTTTGTCTATGGTGCGCTATCAGTCACTAGATCAATGACGACTTGCCCAATATTTCCCAACAGTTACTAGTCTACGTGAATCTCTATACCGATGACGGTTTATTGTATTGTCTCGCCACATGCAGTAATGAAGCAAGCGTGTTAAAGTGTAATCGTGACAAAATTGGGTCTTGGTGAGATAAATGGATGATGAACGTACATACCTGAAACTTTTCTGTCCAATTCACCAACAGCAACAAAAACAAAAAGCGATCATCTATAATTTATTCCTTTTTTTTCACGGAGAAGCAGTACAGATAGCTGGTGAGGTGAAATACAGGGTGTTTTTTTTTTAGCTGCATCAAAATTTTAAAATTCGAAATATATATTGTTACGGGGAGAAAATATATGTATTTACAATATATACAGAGGGTTGTAGCTCTGTGGCCAGGGTGACACCATCTACCGAGCTCCGAGACACTTCAGCCTCTTCTTCCCCAACCAACGTCATTTTGTCCACAGCGGTACAAACTCATACGTGACATGAACCCCCCGGCGGCAGAAGCATCGTCTCGATGCTTCTTAGGGTGTCAAATCAGCGTGCGAGTTATAGGGCTTTAGTCGCGAAACGTGCACGATATCAGTTCCTGGGGTGGTAGAAGACTTTGAATTCACCGGTGAGATCTCATATGTGAGGCTGGTGACTTGGCGAAGAACTCGGTATGGCCCGACGTATCGTGGCAGCAGTTTTTCGCAAAGGCCGACGCGACGGGAGGGTACCCAAAGCAGAACAAGAGACCCAGGGCTGAAATGAGCGTCCCGACGATGACTGTCGTAACGGTGCTTCTGGATAGTCTGAGATGCCAGAAGACGGTCACGGGCAATACGACGTGCTGCGGCCGCGCGAACAATGGCGTCGTGAGCATAGAACGTGGTAGTGGTGGCGTCAGAAGGGAGCAGTGAGTCAAGAGGCAGGAGAGGGTGACGGCCATATAGTAGATAGAACGGGGAATAACCAGCAATATCGTGACGCGACGAATTGTATGCAAACGTCACGAAAGGTAAGGTGCCGTCCCAATCCCGGTGATCATCACTCACGTACATGGAGAGCATGTCCGTAAGTGTACGGTTGAGACGCTCGGTAAGTCCGTTTGTCTGTGGGTGGTAAGCCGTCGTGAACTTGTGGGACGTTGAGCAAGAACGAAGAAGGTCGTCGACAACGTTAGAAAGAAAACAGGGGCCTCTATCGCTGAGTAGCTGACGTGGGGCACCATGATGTAGGATGACTTCCTGGAGGAGAAAATCAGCCACATCAGTTGCGCAGCTTGTAGGGAGGGCCCGCGTTATGGCATAACGCGTGGTATAGTCCGTCGCAACAGCCACCCACTTGTTGCCCGAGGATGAGGTAGGAAATGGGCCAAGGAGGTCCATGCCGACGCGGAAAAATGGCTCACTGGGGATATCTATAGGCTGAAGGTGGCCAGCGGGAGACAATGGAGGCTTCTTGCGGCGTTGGCAAAGTTCGCAGGCAGCGACGTAGCTTCGAACAGAGCGATATAGCCCAGGCCAGAAAAATCGTCTGCGCACACGGTCATATGTACGGGAGACACCCAAATGACCAGCGGTAGGCGCATCGTGTAACTGCGAGAGAATTGTCGAGCGCAGATGCTGGGGAACGACGAGGAGCAGTTCCGCACCATGTGGATTCATATTGCGTCGGTATAAGGTCCCGTCCTGGAGAACAAACATACGGAGAGAAGCGTCCTGTTGCTCCGAGGTAATGCGTTCGATGATGGATCGCGAATATGGGTCACGACGCTGCTCGTCGCTGATGCGTGAGAAGTCGCAGATCGACAAAACGCAGGTATCTGTATCGGTTTCGGTGCCATCCGGTGGGTCGACAGGGTAGCGGGAGAGGCAGTCGGCGTCCTTATGTAACCGCCCAGATTTGTAGGACACGGAAAACGTGTACTCTTGCAGGCGTAAAGCCCAGCGGCCAAGACGGCCTGTCGGGTCTCTGAGTGAGGATAGCCAACATAAGGCATGATGATCTGTCACGACGGTGAAATGTCGACCGAACAGGTAAGGGCGGAACTTAGCAAAGGACCAAACAAGGGCCAAGCATTCACGTTCTGTTATCGAGTAGTTTCGCTCTGGTGCAGAAAGAAGACGGCTAGCATACGCGATCACGCGATTGGTGTCCCGCTGTCGTTGGGACAAGATAGCGCCAATGCCATGGCCGCTTGCATCAGTGCGAACTTCGGTGTAGGCATGCGGATCAAAATGACCCAACACGGGTGGATTGGTAAGGCGACTGATAAGCGTTGAAAATGTTTCAGCCTGGTCGGGTCCCCAACAAAAAGTGGTGTCCTTTTTCAGAAGGTCTGTGAGAGGACGAGCGATTTCGGCAAAGTTCTGGATAAATCGTCGAAAATAGGAACACAGCCCTAGAAAACTGCGGACATCGGTAGGAGAACGCGGAAGGGGAAACTCCCCAACGGCACGAACTTTGTCAGGATCAGGCTGGACGCCAGAAGCGTCAACCAAGTGACCAAGTACTCGTATTTGGCGGCGGCCGAAATGGCATTTTGCAGAATTGAGTTGTAGGCCGGCACGTCTAAAAACATCAAGGATAGCTGAGAGTCGGTGAAGGTGGCTCTCAAACGTCGGTGAAAAAACTATGACGTCATCAAGCTAGCAGAGGCATGTGGTCCATTTGAATCCGCGCAGAAGAGAGTCCATCATGGGCTCGAAGGTAGCAGGGGCATTACACAGTCCAAAAGGCATCACTTTAAATTGGTAGAGACCATCTGGGGTGACGAAGGCGGTCTTTTCGCGATCTCGTTCATCCACTGCGATTTGCCAGTAGCCGGAGCGCAAATCAATCGATGAAAAATAACTGGCACCGTGTAAGCAGTCCAGCGCGTCATCAATACGCGGAAGCGGATACACGTCCTTTTTCGTAATCTTATTCAGGTGACGGTAATCGATACAAAATCTCCAGGTATTGTCCTTCTTTTTAACCAAAACGACAGGTGACGCCCACGGACTGCAGGAAGGCTCGATAATATCTTTGGAGAGCATTTTCTCCACCTCCGTTTGGATCACCTGGCGTTGAGCTGCTGACACACGGTAGGGCCTCCGGTGTATAGGAGGAGCGTCACCAGTGAGAATGGGATGGGTGACGACACGGGTGCGACCTAGTGGGCGATTCCCAAAATCAAAGATGTCTTCATAGGACATCAGAATACGGCGAAGGGCGTCGGCGTAAGCAGGCCGTAGGTCAGTAGCTATCACGGGCGTAAACTTGTCGTTGCTTGAAGTAGGACGGTCGGAAGCTGCAGCAGTGTCGAATCGTGGTTCGGGCGTAAGAGCAGCTAGTCCACATTCTTCCAAAGGGGACAGCAAAGCGAGAGATACACCCTCAGGAAGCACTTGCAGACACGAACCAAAGTTCAGAAGGGGAAGCCACGCTCCATTGTTAACAAGAGTGACAATGGATCTGGGTAGTGTGATTTGGCGTGCCAGGAGAACGTCGCAAAGTGGGGACACCACGTAAGGACCATCTCGAAGTGGAGGAGAAGGCGACATGAGGACGTAGGTCGCAGCATCAGGTTGCAGGCGAACAAATTCAGCAGAACGAAGTCGGGACTTGTGGTCTTCGGTCGGGTCGGCAAAGTAATGGGGCAGTTCAAGGCGAAGGGTGCCGGTTGCACAGTCAATAAGTGCTGAATGAGCAGTCAGGAAGTCGATTCCAAGAACCAAATTTTTAAAATTAGAAAAATGTAAATCTTGTTCACGTTATCTTTACCATTTGAGTGCACCGATTTGCGGCCTCTAGATACAGAGCAATTTCCGCACTTACGTGCTTAATTAGCAAAGTTACGCTAATCAACTTTCAATTATCAACAATAGGTGACTACAGCAAATGAGTACTTTGGGGCCCGTCCTCGACACTACCTATCCCACCGATCAAATTTTCAATAGCGGAGTTCATGCGAGAGCTAAGCAACCAATTAGTTCCCCCTTGCAGGCTCCTTGAAACCGAAACTGGCCGCAAAAAGAGCGTCGTCGTGGTCGATGTCGCCGCCCCTTGCCTTTCGTCACATCCCCGAGGTAGGTGTCGGTCCGGCCCGCGAGCAGCTTGCGTTATCTCCTTGCAATCTGCGGCGTTCGCCGTCGACGCTACAGACTGATATGACGCCGTGCCTGTAGTATCTAAAAGTCCAAGGAGCGGGGTTCGCGCTACAGCGCAACGTGGCGCCCGACGGAATGACGAAGTAAATTTGGCGGCCCGCCGGCATTGAAGCGTTAGGCCAACGCCGCAAACAGCAAGGAGATAACGCAAGCTGCTCGTTGGGCCGGACCAGCGGTGACGTCGGAGACGTGACGAAAGGCTGGGGGGCGGCGACATCGATGACACAGACGCTCTTTTTGCGGCCAGTTTCAGTTTCAAGCAGCCTACCAAGGGGAACTAATTGTTCGCGTAGCTCCCACATGAACTCCCCTATTCAAAATTTGATCGTTGGGCTAGGTAGTGTAGAGGATGGGCCCCAAAGTACTCATTTGCTATAGCCACCTATTGTTGATAATTAGAAAGTTTATTAGCGTAACTTCGCTAATTACGCTCGTAAGTGCGGAAATTGCTCTGTATCTAGAGGCCGCCAATACGTACACTCGAATGGTAAACATACCGTGACCAAGATTTACATTTTTCTAATTTTAAAAATTTGGTGCAGCTAAAAAAAGAAACACCCTGTATATTGACGTCACATTGACCGCTACATTTAATTCGACCACACACGGGAAAGAACTGCGAGTAAGTCTTATCTTTTGCAGTATTTCTTTAAGCAAAAATTCAAGCGCGTACCACAGATAATAAAGAAAATTACATATTTTTACAAATATAAGACCAATACTCGTATACGCCGGGGCGTCATTGGAACCGTTTAGGAGCGCTCTCGTCGATACATTAGGATGGGTAGGCAAACATGTTGCGCCATTTGTAACCAGGAATTATATAACTTAACCATTATAAGCGGAGATTGCCAGTAACCTTGGGTGGAAGCCAATTTTCTGTGGGAAATAATTGTGCGAATAAAATTAATAAAGAAGATGAGCAATAGCGACCCATGATAAATACCTGTATTAACAATCACCTAATTACGTTCCGGTAAGAAAAGACCACGCTAAAAAGGAATGCCGTAGCAATTTTGCAATAATGTTTCTAAATATTTTTCCCTAATATAATTGAATACTGAGACAAGCTGCTAAGTGATCTTGTTCATTCGCAGAATTCTAAAATTGTTGAAAATGCCTTTTATTAACTATTTGTGACATGCGTCAGTGTACATGCAATCAGTAGCTTCGAGTACCCACAACTGTATGCAACTCTAAATTTTCCTTTTATGACTGCTTTGTTTTTTTACGAATTCATTACATAAATTATGGTGTCTTTTCATCCTGTTTGTATTTAAACAATATGCCAATTTTAGGCTTGAGCTAGACTCCTTTACAATGATGTCTTACGGTTGATGTAAGTTTGTATAATCGATATATACATCCGCTGCGGTATCCTGGTGGTTAATGCGTAGCCCTGCTCAGCTCGTGGTTGTGGGTTCGATCACGGCGATGGCGATATTTCGATAGGGCCAGAATGCAAAAAGAAAAAAGAAAAAATAACGAGAAAAAAGCTTGGTTGCTTACATTTAGCTACACGTCTACTGTAGAATACGGGTGACAACACGTGCGTTCAATTTAACTAGTAATCGACTGTTTACTCAAATTTATACGACCGATAAAACTACGTTAGATTGTGTAGTTGTCAAATATTTTTCTATCGCTCTGAACGCTTCGCCTTTCGGGCGAAACTGCTTCTTGTTTCGTTGGGCTCATGACTTACTGTTACTTCTATATACTACAATGCTCTTTATTTAGGAGGTGAACTAGTGAGCTTACTATCCGGGGGCAGTGTGATCCCGTCTTTCCTTCTTTTCACCTATGGGAACCATTCTGTGGCGCATTCAAGTGTCCCTGCTATTCTCACGGCTGAGAATGCATGCTAGTAAGTACGTAGTATTATTATGGAGTTTGAAATACTGAATTTGCAATTGACACCCAGCGCAGTAAGAACACTGACCATAGAGTTTCCTACAAGAATTGCTACAGGCAGCTAAAGTGTATAGGGAAGTTGTAAGTGTGGTGGTTCAGCGAGCATGCTAGTCATGGTCGGTACAAGGATTTTCCGCTTCTTCGTCCTTCTACTTGCGAACGACATTGCGGCTTCGCAAGTAGGATGTGTTGCTTTTAAAAGTATATACATATTCTGGAATTTAGGAACGCTGTAGTGCGGGACTCCGGATTAATTTTGACCACCTGGTGTTCCTCAACATGCACCGAATGCACGGCACACGGGCGTTTTTGCATTTCGCCCCCTATCGAAATGCAGACGCCACGACCGGGTTTTGATCCCGCGCCCTCGGGCTTAGCAGCGCAATGCCACGACCAGTACGCCACCACGGCGGCTAAGGTATGGCGTTATCAATGCAAAACATTTGGCATGACTGCACGTGTGTTCAGATACTTATGGTCTTGCTTTGTTAAGAAAACCGAGTGCTCAAAAAGGCGGTAAGATAAAGCCTAATAAACACATCACACGAACGTTTGAAGCCACAAACACAATGATCGGTAGACAAATACATGTACCAACCATCATTACCACGGTAGCTCAACGATTCCAGCATCAGACTTCCCTCAAGCGATTTTTTGTAACTCTGTAGCGCTAACCACACCAGCGTTGTATCTGCAAAATGGTCAAAACTCACAGCTTTTCTGCCATTAAGCCTTGCCATCGAGGCAAGGCCTTATGGTACAAAAGCAGTGAGTTTTTTTTATTTAAGACTTGTACAAGTTTCGTGTACAATAAACGTTCCCTTTTATAGAAGAACAAGATTTGAGGACTGGGCCATGTGTTCCTGTGCTCTGTTTCTTGTTTCATTCCGTGGACTGTTCCTCTGTCATGAAATTACGTCTATACGTTTATGGCGACCCTGGACCAGGCCCTGCGAGCCGCCGCGGCCAGGGGGGTTCTACAAGAGGGCTCCACCCGAGATTAACCACGCCACTCTTCGTACAATAAAGTTTATTCATTCATTCGCATTGCAGATTTGTTGTGGTTAGTTGCCGTGCTATATCCACGTCGAATAATATGTACAGCCTTCGTGTACACCAGTTCTACCCAACGCGCTGGTCTTTCGATCTATCCGGAACTGTGTTTCCGCCTCACGCCGAACCTCGCCGCTCTGCGGGCGTTGGGCAACGTTCGCGTGAACCACGCGCCGCGAGCTATTTTGCGCCCGGAGGTCGCCGCCGCTGGCGGTGGTTGAGGCTTCGTCGGCGTTCTGCGGAAGAAGCGAATAAAGGGGGGAGAGTGGGGCACGGCGGCGAGGCTGACGCAATCTGGGTTAGGGCTCCGGCCCGACTGCCACGGTCACATGGTGTCGCGGGCCGCCCGAAAACCGGCGTCTTTCCCACCGCTGCCGACGCCGCGATCGGGGCCCCCGCTTTTGAGCCAACGGAGGAATTGGCTTGGCGTGGCGTTTCTGTGTGTTTCGTGAAAAATTGCTCGGCCCCGTGTGCTTTCGACGCGAGGCCTAGCGTGGTCGCATCGACGCTGCAGCGCGCGTCTGCGTCATCTGTGTGGCTCACGCGGTGAGTGCGTCGGTCTCGTGTCTGTGGTTTGCCACGGAGCAATGCACGGTGTTTGCGCTGGGTCGTCGGTTTGTTGGACGACCTCTGGTGCGCTTTTTGGCATCTACCGTTGCACCGCGAACGTTGGAGTGGCACGTGCTGAAAAATTAGTCGTGTGGGTTTTATTTTTCTCCGTGTCTTGCTTTCAGTATATGTAGTGTAGGCAAGATACAGCGTATTGGCGAGATGTCAGTGTTTTGGAAGTTTTCTGAAACTATGAGGTACTGCAGTACTTCTGTCACTAAGTGAAACCTACGCAGAAGCCGCTAAAAAGCGTAACATCTCTTTGAGGAAACACTTCCCTTTGGAGGACAGTTTTGCAAATGCTGCGACACTTGAAAAAATATTGCGAGAACCAAGTATTCGCTGCTGCTTTTGTAGTTTGGTACGCAAAATACTCATGATAAACACCCATTACATGCGCGGTAGACTTATTATCATATGTGCTCCAGCTTTTGCGGTTACATGCATTAGTCAAAGGTAAAGTACATTAGGCCAATTTGACATTTCTTTGTGCGCTGTTATCTAACGGGATCATTTCTAAGACCAATATATTGATATGCAATGGGGCTCTGCAGTGCCGTAAATCTGCGCTGTATCGGCCATTTAGTATACTAAAAACAAGAAACATGCTACAATTTGCGTGCTAACATCACATGGCTTAGAAAGCCAACAAAAATATTTCGCTCCGTCTGTATACCAATCAATGTGAATCTTAATTTCACTTGTTCTCGAAGCATCTTTTTGTATTTCACTGTTGAAACTTAGTGCCAGTGAGTACGCCGAGAGTCAAAGCTAGCCATCCACGGATATCATTTAGCCTTAATGACGCAACAAGCGGCAGTACCTTCGTAACTCACTTAAAGGTAATGAGGTTGGCAGACTTTTATCCTTAGCAGTAGTCTCGGTAAGCGGTCTTTCAGAGTCTCTTGTGCGATCTGTGGAGCGCTGAGAGAACGCAGTATCTCATCCCACTAACGATAAACGAGTCTTTAGTTTTTCATTGAAGGAGAAGTGCCTTACTATATCTCGAGTGGCGTACGCCATAAGGTTTACAAAATACAAAACAATATGCGGTGTGCAATTTTCAAGAAATTCCGTCCTCAACTTTGTTGTCTGTTTATAAAAGCGGGAGTACTAATTAAAGCTTCAGAACCCAACTGAGGCGTTGCTGGTGCTTGACTGGGCTAGTTCGTCTTACGGGACTGCCTCCCCCCCAGAAAAAAAAAGTGTTCTACATGTCGAAAGCCCATGGTCTATTTTTTGTGCAGTCTACAGATTGCAACGAAGGAATGGACTTACGGCGTTAATTTCATGTCGACGACTATCTAGTTCTGTTAAGACTTTTAACAAATTTTGCTAATAGAGAGTGTGAGAACCTTATATATTCAAAAAGAGCCATTTCGAAAAAGACTTAGTGATGTGAAAAAAATGTATTGGTGGTTTGTATCTATTTATAGTTATTATTGCAACAAAATACCCCTGATCGAGGACCGTGCATATGTAGATCCGATTTACATGAATTATCATGAGGAAACCTATCAGCTGTATTTCTAGAAGTAGTAGAAATAAGTTAAATTTTGAATATTAGAAGGTAGAAAGCGTCTACATGAACAATTTTCAGCGGGGAAAAAATAAGAAACACGTTTTTAAACAATAACAAATATACCTTAAGAACCATGGCGACACCAGCGTAAAATTAGTGATAGTATCCGCATTGTGTCCAACATCGCATTCTTCAATACAAGCAACGAGCTGAGGATAATGTTGACCAAAAGCAGCATACTTATGCGTTATGCCTTGAAGCCTGACTTCATGATATTTTCGTGATGTGGCAATACAAGTGACGGCCACTCTTTAGCAGATCTTGCTTATTGCGTGCAGTACTGAAGGACATTGTACAATGTATTCGGGCCTTAAAGACGATAATAAATGAAATGAAATAAAAGTTAGCCATACGATAATGCTGCTCAGGGATGAGAGCGTGACACTGCCGGCCGTTTGTGGTCTTGCAGCATGAGTGACCCCTTAGCATAAGCGTCCAGCTTTGAAAGAATACTCAGACCGTTATGCAAGAGACACCATTGCCTCCTTACTTCCTCTTGCAGCCTTCTAAATATACGTCGTGCATTGTTGGATGGACTGCCAAAAAGAAAATGAGGAGACGGGGGAAGGTCTCGCGTTCGTTCTGGTTTTCGGTTAGCGAGGCTGTTGCTTGATTGACGAGAGTGCTGCGTCAGGCGCCGCCGATGGAAGAGAAAACAAACACGTGCGTCACGCGAGAACCACACGCACGCCAGAACCGAACCCCGCTGCTTTTTCTGGCCAGTTTTTGCCCTTTCGTGTCAGCGGCAGCGACGTTGTATACACTCAACGCAGCCATAGGCGTCACATGCTGCCACTTATTACTATTTGCTTTCACGCTGCGATTAGTGGAATTAAGCGATCACAAATTATAGTTTGCCGTATCGGTGCTTTCAGGCCAAATGACGAGTACATATCCATACTCTCGACCATGGTAACCGGCTGAAGTTTGGCGTTACCCCGCGCATTTTGAGTGTCTCAGAGGTGCAGCAGAGCTGAATGACATCGGATGCCGAGTCGCTGATTTCCTTGCCGATGAGGAAACGTTCGCATTTCTTGCGTGTCAAACACATTGTTTCAGTCCCAGTCCTAATCAGGCCAATTTACGCACAACATATGTTATTAAATTAATTTATTGTCACCTGAGTCTGGAACAGCTTACCCCTAGAAATTAAATGGTTTAACGTCATATAATTTTTGGAGTTCGGGAAAATACGTCTCTGACACGCAAGAATAAATCAGTACCTTTCATGTGCGCATTCTGCACATTCATTAATAATAAGCTCTATGTTTCAGATAACACGTTCGATGTAAGTCCTTGCATTTTTTTTTTTTTTTGCATAAGAGGCTTCTTATGAAAGACACATACGTATTTTTACTGCAAAGATGCCTTCAACAACCTTTGAGTTCTGGGGTCTAACCTCTATGTGCCTGTTTGTATTTTAATTGGCACAAGCTTGCTTGCTTGATTGTTTGATTGATCGCGTAAATGGTTGATTGAATTATTCATTAAATAAAGTACAGTGAAAGTTCTTTTGTTAATTCCGTATATCGATTCACGCAATAAATATTCCGTCTTTCAAAGTTGTTATGCCCGAAATGACTATAGGGGCCGCATTGTTACGCCTAAATGGGGATCAAAAGGTATCCATTATCCTACATGCCAAAATTTTCTTTGAGGTTCCAATGAGGTTGTATGGCGTGCGTGAGGAAAACGCTCTAGGATCTTATGACAACTTCATACCTGAGATGTACTGCAGTCGAACGGACCAGCAATTTTGAAGCGTTGGCATTTTCGTCGAGCAATGCGTTCGTGTATATGTCGGGCTACATGTCTGGGCCCGTTTAGCTTGCAGCTTTCACAAACACGCCATTTTCACTGCAACGGCAGGTCTCCAATGTCCGTCTGGAATGCGTTCTCGTCATCATAACTTATTTTTGTTTCTTAACTGTGGAGTAAAATTCTTCAAAAGTACCCCCACTTCTATCCACTGATGGCGCCAATGAGGTCAGACGAGTCAGCAGATGACACTGACACCCTCAGACGACTTTAGCCTGAAGACACGGTTTCGGCCGCTTTGTCGATACCGTTTCAAACCACTGCCATAAGGGAACAAAACCGCTACCAAACCTAGTTGAGGACTGAGGTTGTACTCCCTTGTCACGAAGTGTTTCAACCTGGAGCTTCAAACGACTCATCTTGACTATTTTGGCGCGTCTTTCCGGTGACGTGAATTCCCGACGCTGACTAGCTGTTAGAAAGCGAGGCTTTCTTTAACTACCGTCCCGGCTTTGACGTGGTTGCTGTGGCTGAATATACGAATCATCGTATAATCCACGGATATGAAGGCTATATTTGCGTCGCATGCACGTGCTACCAACCGGCGGGCCATATAACCCCTGCATCCTGGCCGACAATATAGTACCATACAGTAAGCCCACCTCAGTTCCGGTTAATACTAACAAAAACTAACTACAGAAAGCTTCAACATATTATTTCCTCTCATAGGTATTTCTAAAGCACACCGACTTCTTAATGAAATAGCGCGTCATACATTCAGCGGATTCTTTCAATTTCATTCATTTAGCCATTCCGCATGTGCCGCTGGGTGTGTGCCCATTCTTGGCTAATCGACCAGAGTGCTTGTTGGCCATTGTGGCTCAAGTGCAGAATCCTCAAATGTAGCTAGATATGTGCCCTAATTATCTACAGATGTTTGCATTATTAACACAAAAGCAATAGTAATTGCAGGTAATATTGGTTCATCATCATAACGCTGTGTTTACATTTGTTTGTTAAGTGACTTATCACTTTTAATCCATGTACGGTTCTAAGTTAACATTCTGTCTCGACTATTCCTTCTTCCCCATATGTTTCCGCTACGAACATATTTATATTGATGGCATATCAAAAAGACCAAGACTGGCACTTTATGCAGCTTGCAGGAAGAAATTCATGTGGGGCCTTACTAGTAGAACATGTACGTAACAACCAGTCGTTGTGCCTTTGTGGCTTTGGGCTGCTAAGCCCGAACACGCGGGATCAAATCCCGGCCGCGGCGGCCGCATTTCTATGGGGCTGGTGGGGAAAATAATTCGACGCCTGGTGGTCAAAATAATTGCAGATTCCCCCACTACAGCGTGGCTCATAATCGTATGTGGGTTTTGCATGTGAAACCTCAAAATTTAAGTTATTCTACATAACCGCTTGCACCATTTCAGAGAAAGTATGTCAAATACTCTAGTGCATGCTCTCTATATAGTTTGACGCAAGAAAGGAAAAAGAAGCTCTGTGCTCTGTCCTATCTTTCTTTCCGCCCTTCATGTTAGTATTTAGCGTAGTACGTAACTTGTTGGCTGGATTGAGCGAGATGAAGCGAAAAAAGATGCGGATGCCGCTATGCCATCGCTGCGTTGCTGTAAACACGACCATATAGGGTCAATGAATATAATCAGTATTCAGAACAAAAAAAAAATAAATATCGGTATGGTTCGTGTTTGGGTTGAGCGCGCACCAATTTTGCTCCGGCTGAGTTCCCGTTGGGAGAAATGAAAATTTATAACGGTTCGCGAGCCGGTTCGTCACAGTAACCCTTATGTCGCGCGACATGCAGCACAGTGCCATCGACTTATCCGCATCGCGCATGCGCAATAGTAGTCAGAAGGTGGAAGAAATCAGCTTTCTGGAACGTGAGAGACACAAATCAATGCTTTCACATAAATAGCGATGAATTTTATTGTTATACAGCCACAGCAGCCATACACATCGGAACGGCCATCTTAGGCAGCGTCGTCGCAAGAGCGTGCGGCACGCGGACTGCGCCCTCATCTCGTGCATCCCTGCGCTGGCTCTTTCCTGCGTTTCCTTGTACTGCCATCCATACTGTGTGCAGGCAGAACAGTGACAATGTGCTGGGAGTTTCAATCAGCAAGGTTTTGTAGTCGAATGAAATACAACTAAGCGAGAAAAATGGCTGTTGTATATTGAATCGAACATCGAATTTTTCCAATTTCTTCAAAAATGAATTGAATTAAATGTTTCGCGGATTGTGTTCGGCAATAAAAAGGTTTCTTCACAATATTTCATACGTGCACACTATGAGCAACACGAGAACAAGGTGAGAGCAGGAGCCAACGTTTCGACAAGCGGACTTGTCTTTTTCAAGGCTACATATACTCTCCTCGGCAGAGTATATATTGGTGCGGTTCTTCTTCAATTTTCATCTCCCGCATTCTCCGTGTTTTCCCTGGATACATGTACACTGTTATCAGACACGATCGCATCAGGTTCGCGATGACCGTCAAGTAATAGAAAAAAATATTTACGCCTCCATTCTACCCTGTGAAAGTGGATGTACAGCTAAGCTGTTGCCGACGTCACACAAGCGCCACCACCACAAGCCGTCGCACCGTCGAGATCAATGTAGCGTCCCCGACCTCGCTCGCGCCCTTTCCGTTGGTGCTTCGACGCCGCGGTGCACGTTTCCGGCGTCCATACGCTTGCGCGTAACCCACGTGTACGGTGTGAACGCCACTGTATTTTTTGACAGTCTTTCCCTCTCTGTGCCTGCTGTTGGAGCGTTCCTTCACCGACCGCAGTGCAACCAATCTCTGAGCGCTCACGTGCTTCACGTCGCGCAACACACAAATAAGCAATCAGCGAGTTGATAAGGATGATAAGGTGGGATGAGGGGTTATATGGGTCTCATCATGGTTGATAACGGTTCGACGAGAATGAATAAGATGCTAAATAGTGATGGGGCCTTATAATTGTCGCAGCAATTCCGATAAGGTTGGTAAACACCGGTAAGGATTGATAAGGGTCGGATCAAGTCAGATAAGGTTGATAAGCACCGATGAAAGTTTATAAGGGTCAGATCATGTCCGATAGTGTTGATAACGATTGGATCGATTGTGATAAGGTTGTTACCGACCGATAAGGGTTGATAAGGCTAGTATGTAGTCTGATAAGGCTGATAATGGCCGATAAAGGTTGCTAAGCGTTTATACTGATCGCCTCGAGTTTCAGAACATTGATAATCACAACGGGCTGCATGGAGATGAGCAAGTGGCACAATCCTTACGCATACTTAGACAACTTCCAGAGAAGTTCCTGCGTGAATTTCTCAGTTTTCAACTGGTTTTGTAAGCAAAAGCAGTTGAATACATTGATGCTCCTTAAACATGAACAAGGAAAGTTAGTGCTAAACACGATGACGATCTTTTTCACGCAAGTGCACGTGGCACAAATTCTTTAGCGACCACAGGGTTACTGTCACATGATTCTGGGTTGCTGAACAAGTTGATTTTCCTACTTTCCCTTTTCAAGGACACCGTTTTTCTTGCTTTCCATGTGTCGTGGCGGGTGAATATTGCGGTTTATCTAGCAATAGTAGCTAGCACGTGTAAGGACCAAATTGGGAGCTTCAACAGAAACGGTGATACTGCAGTGCCTTTCACAGAAACGGTAATCCACCCAAACAGTAATGCTATTATGCAGGAACCGTTTCCTGCCGTTCACGCAAGTTTTAAAGAATATCGGTTCGGGTTGAGTTTCGCCTATGATTCCGGTTGGCGTTCGGGTTTGGTTCTACACCCTGATTTTAATAGATATGCGATGCACAAAGTAGCTGTTTACGGTATTTTAGTTTGTTAACAGCCACACGGGCAGTTTAGTAAGTCGAATATGCATAGGACTGTCTCTATTATTTATTGCGCTCCAAGCATGTGCTGCTAGTCGTTACTGAAAAAAAAAAACGCGAGTGTTTTTATCCTTATAGCAACCTAGAGGCGCCGATAACGTTCGGCATACCCATTACGATTGAAAGTGATGAAATGTCCTGCTTATATCGTTTAACGCCAACACTACGAAAATAACAGCATTTAACAAATGAAACTCCAAAATTCGTCCACGAAAAGCGGGGGCTGTAGCATTCCACTAAGAGCGTTGCTCGTTTGTACTTGTTAAGCAAAATTACAGTGAGAAAAACAGCTCCGCCGTTATATGTTTACGCTGGACCGTATAGTAAAACTGCTTTAACAACACTGTTTTACATAGGCACTCAGCTGCATACTTCATTCTTGTGCCATAACGAATGTACCCTACAATACAGCAATCGACTCTGGAAAGAAAGCCATCCTGCCATGAGATTTTGAACGGTGACATCGACTACTAATCCTGCGGGATAAAACTCTATACAAACCTTCATGTGGGTTTTGCAGCAGCCCGATCAGCCATGACGTATTCTGATGTATCCCTTTTTAGAACATGCTGACCTAACAGGATTAATACTTTCCAGCAATGACTTTCGAAATCGTTGCCACAATTTTAAACGTTTTGCATCATCTGGTTCCAGTATACATCAATTTTAGCACAGCGCGCACCCCAGGAGAAGTAAGCACTATAGTGCAGTCAATGAGCACGTGCTGTAGCGTTTCCAGTACACGTCACAAACCTCAATTAACTGACCACGGTACATAAAACTCATTGAGAACTTGCCACGGCTCAACAGAAATAATTTCTGTATGAACCAGAAGGAGGAGGAAGGAGGAGGAATAAACTTTATTTAGGGAATTAAATGAGCAGACGCTAAAATCGTCCGAGGTGGGCGGCGTCCCTAGTCCAGGATGCCGTGGGCCTGAGCCGATATCTTGGCCCTGCTCACCAGGCGATGCTGGTCTTCAGGGCTCGGGCTTGTCAGCTGGGCCTCCCACTGCTCGACGGTTGGTCCGGTGATTGGTGGTGTCGATGGGTTTTGTTGACATTCCCATACCATGTGGTAGAGGGCATTGGGCGCAGAGCAGAAGGCGCATTTGTGAGTATAGCTCATAGGATACATGGCGTGTAGCAGGGTGCCGTGCGGGAATGTGCCGGTCTGTAGTTTGCGGAAGATCACTGCCTCTTCTCTTGTTAGATTGGGATGCGGGGGTGGGTAGATCCTCCTGCCCAGTCGGTAATGACTCAGGATATCGGAGCACCTTTTCGGGACGCTATCATGTTGGTTTGCCGGTGCTCGTGAACCCGGTGGGATAGCCCGGAGAATGTGATCTCGGGCAGCAGCGTTAGCCGCTTCATTACCCGCCAGGGACTCGTGTCCCGGGCCCATACAATGTGCAGTTCTTGAAGATTGTCTAGTTTTCCGAGGATGCTCAGGGCTTGTTTCGAAATGTAGCCCTTTTGGTAATTTCTGCATGTTGTTTGCGAGTCCGTGATGACTGTGACGTGATCTTCCTCTCGCTTGCCCGTAGTGGCTGCCAGGGCTATCGCCGTTTCTTCCGCGCAGTCGATATCTGAAGTGCTGCAAACTTTTATTTTAACTGGATTAGCGAATGCTTAGCGTATTGACAGCTACCAAAGTCAATTCACTTCCACGTTAGGTAAACTACCTTGGACATAGGATAAAGCAAGGCTATTGAAACGCGATATGAATAAAGGTATTTGTCATAGAGAGTATTCCTCGTCCACTCACGCAAGAAACGGACTCGCAGACGGTTGGGCTTGGTTACTTATAACTAACCTCACATCTAGGGATTCTCATGTATAGTCATCATGCTTATGGATGTCCAAAAAGAATCAGCACAATGGTGTCGAAAGATACAGCGCTAAGCAAACTGCTTATGGCGGCCTAAACAGGGCGTTAGCGAGCTAGTTGCTATTGGCCAGCTTAGACTGTTCCACAGCCTTCATCGTGTGATATGATGTGATAGAAAAAGCTTTACAGGTTGTTCATAGCTGCGAAAATGGAGACAGGTATGAACACCTCATTATTTATGGGAGCGGAACAGCCGTACAGTACGAGTGGAAAAGATTGTGCTTGCTTTGTTTGAACTGTGGGAATGCTGTCATGTTATTTGATAGGGTCACCCCATCACCCCATCGATCAGCATCGATCGACCCCTCACGTGGCTTGAGCAAACGTTTAAAAAAATGGACGATCCTCGTACCATAGTTTTCATACTTTCATTGTCGAGCACAAGAAATCGGCTATCCATTGCTATGCAGATGGGCATAGCCGGATTTCATCGGTCCTCAAATTACCTGGAATGATGCGGCAGCGTTACTATTTCGTATATAAGTTTTGGGGTAGGCACTATCACGATGGGGCTCCCATGGCCGCGCAGGCTCGAAGAGCTGCGCTTTTCAGCCGCGACAGTTGGTGCCTGGCCGCGACAGATGGTGTCTTCCAGTTCTGGCCTGCATCGGATACATTTTGCGTAGACAGCTGAAGAGACACTTGAACCCAAGTAATAGAACACGTCTGGAACAGTCTTGAAGACGTCTTTGACGATGATGAGGATGATGATGGTGATGATCTATTCGCATCCCCTTTCAGACGGGGTGGTGAAAAATAGTCGCCTAGCCTGCTTCAGTTCATCAGGTATGCTCTGCATAGTTTTAATTCTAGCATTTTTGTATACATCTCCTAAATGTATTTTTTCTTGTTTGGAAAAACAAATACCTTGTGCCGCTGCCTATGCCTTTAGTGGATCTGGTCGTATCAACCTTCTCCGTGTTTTTTTTTTTTTTTGTACCAATACCATAAACTTGTCTTGTTTATTTCGACTGCTCACCGGTTGGTGACCGTGGCGTCTCTGCGACGTGGCACCACTTTGCGGAGACAGGAAAAACTAAGAAGTGCACATTTTACCTGTGTATTCTAACTCTTTCCATGTGCGAACCTATGAAGCACAACGTAGCTCACATTCGGCGCTAGGAAAGTGTGTATACTGTTTGTTGTGCGCAGACGACGTTTCTGTCGTGTTTACAAGCTTCCGGCTCAGCCGCCATCTCGTTTGACCGGCAGTGCAGCCTGCATTCTTTTTCACTTTGATTCTAACTTCGCGAAACTGTCTTCCGTGACAGCTCCGTCAAAACTGGAACGAGATTTAAGATGGGCGCTGTCCGCTTACCCAACTACTTTGCTGTTTGCGGCGAGTATTGGAACACAGCCAGTGTAAAGTAGCTGATGTCCGCTTTTCTACCTGGTGCCTCAGCAGGCCTTCTAGCTAGCTGGGAAGCCACTCCTTGAGTCCATGAAGTGTCCTGCCGATGTTTGCCGTGAACTTGGTTTCGCGCCACTCCTGTCCAGTATGTTTTTGAAGCGTTACCTTTTCCTTGCTCGTTCCGCAATTTCGCGTGAGCGCCGTCCGCAGAGAGAGAAATGGAGAGAGAGCAGCGCAGACCTTGGCAGCGCGCCAGTAGGCATATCTATTGGAGGAAGCGCACGATGCTTTCACCAATGAGAAAGGACAGTTTGGTCACGTGACTCAAAGCTCGGTTCTCTCCAACACCAACAGATGGTGTTTACTTCAAAAGCGTGGATACGGAATGGAGGAAAAGGTCAAGAAAGTGGAAACCAAAAGCGAGGTAGTTGCAAGTGTAAACAGACAACCAGGTGTCATAAAAAAGTGAGTGAAGCAGAGACGGTAAATTTAATGCGAAGAATGGAAACAAAAAAGACCATGTAAATTTGCAAATACGACAAGAAAGAAATCAGGTGGTATAATCTGTACGATAACAAAAAGGGCGTGCCTTGATATTTGAGGGCCGAGCTGGTTTCCTGTGGACAAAAACATACCTGACAAAATATGCGCCGTAAGATGAGGCATGTGCTTGCTGCAGAAATGCCCGGAAACGACTCGGCATATTGCAATAGAATCCCAAGATATTGACTTAGCGAAAATCGTAGGGTATGTCCACCTTCCAGAAGCATCGGGCTTCATAGAAGATGGAAGGATAACCTGATCAGAAGTCGAGATAAAAAAGAGACGTTTAGATTATTGGCGGGAAAAATGTGCAGATCCCACGCACTGTGAGAATCCATGTTATGCGAAATATTTTGCAGGTACCTGGCTATATAGACAGCTGTGTTTGGGGTTCCGCAAGACGATGCCAGGTGGACCAACGTGTTCCTGTAAATTTAGAAGTTCTGAATTTGGGTCGCGAGCGTACGTGTGCGTGAGGGCATCAGCACGACAACCACGTTTGACCCCAGCCTACGATATGTCCATTGTTCTGTTCTACCTAGCAGTCGACGAGCGTAAGCGAGAGAAACACCGATTGTGACGGGATCAGCGACTACGTGTTATACACTATACGTACATATGGCTATTTATTGCAGTGTACGTTGAAATAACGATGTCTTCTGTACTTTGGAGAAGAAATGTTAAAACTTTATTAACTTGGGCGATCATGAAATCTCTACAACGTCGCACAGTGTCTACATAGCGTAAGCTGCTACGAGGAAAGTACTGGGCAAGATGGACCGGTCCCGCAGATAATGCAGTTCTAGCACGGCGCTTCCAATCGCAAGTTGTCACAAGTAAACCAGAGAACAAAGTGGCGCAGGGCACGCGCACCGATTGTTTGCGAAATCCTGCAGGTTTTTGAATGAGCAAAGCATGCGTGCGATCGTGGTATAGGGTCAGAGTACCTGGTCGCTGTGCTGGACGGCAGAGGTGCGATTCCCACATCGGTCACGCATGTATTTTTTTAACAGCGGAGCTGTTTTAGGCCGAGGTTGGACCGTGCCGAGCGTTATCAGTTTTGCGAAGCGCGCGCCAGCCACAGGTGGTCGGAGAGTGGCGAGGATGAGAGAGGGACAGCGCGCGCCGAGCGACAGGTGGGCGGAGCCAAGGAGAGAAAGACGGTGGCGCGACGCTTTCCGGGGAGAGAGAGCAAGGGGGGTCTACCGAGTAGTAAAAAAGCTTGCACTGCCGGCGCAGAACATTCCAACTTTCGTCGACGAGTATGGCGAGGACGAAGAAGCAACTGTCTCTGGAAGAAGAAGCGGCGCGGCAGGAAAGACGACGGGAGGCTACTCGCGCATGGGCCCAACGACGACGTGCCGGCCCAGAGTTCCGAGCAAGGGAAGCCGAGGCTAAGCGACGGCAAAGATCCGAAGACCCCGAGTTTCGAGTGAGGGAGGCGGCGTCGCGGCAACGGTACGAAGAGACTCATCGGGAAGTTAAAGCCAAGTTGAAGCCACCAGCTCGGCTGTTTCATCACTCTTCGCGACGTTGAGTCAGTGACGCTGCGCATTTTTTTTTTTTTTTGAATGCGAGGTGAGGCAGGAACCTACCAAACGCAGAGTGCCAAGAATGAGGCAAAAATGGTTCGCATTAAGAAGCAGGGAAGATATTGATAGAAGCGGAGTTTGTGCAAGCGTAAGTAACGGCACAATAAAGTGATAGAGGTTTTACATGCAAGAGATCGAAATCAGATAGGCAAAAGACTATAGATGGAGATAGAGGCAGTAAAACCTGGTTAAATCCGGGAACCTAGATTCCTATTTGTCGCCGCCCCATATCAAAGAGAACGCCAATAAACGTCCTCACCATCATCATCATTATCACTAGAGGCCAAACCCCTACAATGGCTATCGCAGTATTGTAGAAGCTTTGCCGCGTGGCGCTCACGCTTGCCTTTTCCTTCGTGAGTCGGTGACGGCGCAGGCGTTTGCCGTCACGTCGCATTTATCAGATGGTGTTCACGGCAACGCCAGCAGCGGTGGCTGCGCCATCGACTGATTGACACACTGACTGCGCCAGTGTATGCTTACAAAGCCGGCGAGCACTCGAGCATCGTAGAGGAGCGTAATAGTTTAAACCAGAGGCTGTATTCCCTTGCAAATATTTTCCAACGTAGTTTCACCTTCGCAAGATTTCACGTGATTCGGCACCGCACACGTATATGGCCGACCTCATTTCTATAGCACTGCGCCAAGTTCGCTATCAACGCACAATGCCCACAGCGCTGTCGGCCGTATACTTCGGCTAGTTCGGCGTTGAGTCTCGCGAAATTGATCGCCCTAGAATACCGCCCCAGAATAATGTTAAACATCCCTTGCACTGTATGAAGATAGCAGGACCTTCAAAGCCCAAAGCGATTCGGCGAGCTCGAGATCTGGTGCGAAAACGCCTAGCGAGCATCACAGCTGACGCCTAAACATTCGCGTCACATAATCGTAACCGTGTTGTGAATTCTTCGTTACTTCAAAATATTCTTTAGCCTACATAATTTACTCGAATAACGTCATTACATATGAATTATCGCCCTAGGCGGGCATCACTTGTAAAAAGGAATCCATTCACTCATAATTTAGTTACACTAAACGATCTCCAATGACAAACAATGCGAAACATTTTTATGTTGGAAAGCAGAAGTAAATCGTCGTCAAAGTCAAGGGTCGTGTTTCCAAATTTGAAAATGAGCTTGTGGACTGAAATTACGGGTGCCAAATTAATCGTTGATTTTCCTGATTACACACGCGGCACTGCGAGACACGGGGCGTGGTGCACCCTCCTTCTGGCGTAGTTTGGAGGCATAAAATGAAGTTGAAGTGACTACGCCTTCAATTGGGAGCTGCAGAAAGCGCCCATCGAAATCACCTAGTGGGAAGAGGGAAGTTTCTTATGCGTCCCATTGGCCGGGTCAAATCGTGTCAGAAATACGTAAGGCCTACAATCAGCGCCAATTCCTCCCCTGGCGGTGGATGACGTGAAAGTAAATCACAGACAGAACGAAAATGGCGTCACCGTCCCATCCTGTCGCCCTCTGCCCTCCTTTTCCCTGATATAGCCATCTTGTCGTTCTACCGAACCTCGTCTGCCTCAGTCGTTCCCTGACCCCCCGCACATTCGGATGGTTCCGAAGCTTCCCGTGGTCGGTCTTCCAGTGAAAGCGGAAATTTGTCGCCAAGGCCAAGGACAATGCGCACAACGCTTAACCAGAACAGGCACGAGGGGCTTAGCCTGCTGAGCTGAGCAGCCATCTCGGCGTCTCACACGAAAGCGGTAGAGCCTAAAACTCCGGTGAGGGCAAGGAAAAATGTTTTTGTTCATTTCACGCAATTAAAGAATTAAAAAATTGATATTGTATTAATAACATAAACGCTGCAATAGCAGATATAACTTACACGTTTTAGTTTACACAAATGAATCATTTATATTTTGCGTAAACAGCCGTCCGCTGCCAGGGCAGTGTGGCAGAATTCAAGGAAATGCTACGGCAGGATCACTTTAGACCACGCGTTTACGTCGCACGCGCTTAGCAGTGCCGGGTTCGTAATCAGGTATATTGAACAAATGATTCCATTCCAGTTGTATCGGGGTATGTGGCCATTTTAAAATGCAGCCGCGAGTAACAACATTTTATGGCGATTGATTGCCATCAACTTTCTAATATAGACCTTTGCCGCAAAGCACGTAACTGAGAACGTAATTAGCGTAATTAGTTTTAATATTGAATGGACTGCTTTAGTTTTTCTTTGAACTGGTCTCCGCGAGGGCAGATAATTCTCATGTGGTGACGTCATTTGAGTAAATTTTAAAGGTCTTTTTTTATGTGTCCGAAGTAAAACAGAACATTATACGCTCCGTATAAACGTTTGCACGGGTCAAGTGAAGCAAGCAGTGCGCGTCCTACGCTTCTGTTTGCGGTGTTTGTAGAGGGTGACCCTTTCGTTACTCGAATCGAGTGTCACGGCACACAAAAACCCTCAATCAAGATAGCTGTTCCTGCTTTTACCAAGACCAAGTGCCGCAGGTGTGTACTGAGATCACACTCTCACCCAGAAAGGCCTACAACGGACTCCACTTTCAAACGACGGTGACAGCGCACTCCACTGACATATAGCACGTAACTTCTGCGAGGGATTAGCGGCCCTTTCAGCCTGTGTGCATTCGGTGGATACTGAAGTCGGTAAACTCTCGCGTTGGTCTACAAGAACAGTAAAATGAACTGTATCAAGGGCTAGCCATGTTCGAAAGCTCCCCCCTCGATTCCCTGGCCAAATCCAACGACAGTGGAAGATGCCGTGCCACGTACAAAAAGCAAATAGCTGAACACTACAAGAAAATCAGGGAAAACCGCAATATTTTACCCCACCCTCACGCTTCACTAAACACGGAAGAAGCTCATGTCCTTCGCAAATTTCAGACTAACACTCTGCTCACCACACTCATGCTCTGCAACTTCGGATGGCGTTGCCCTACTCACTTCCCCAACTGTCCGGAGATAAGGGCCGGTACAGAACACGTTCCTGTACACATGCAACACTGCCATTACCTCTCCTTATTAACGTAACCCTCCCCCTCCTTCCTGGAGTGCTTGGCTTCACTCGAACTCGGCGGATCATCAGCAGGCCTTAGCGGAGCAAGCGCTCTTCTTTACTGGGCCTTACTGCTAGCTTTAAATAAAGTTTTCTGTAAGATATTTTCTAAGTGGGTAGTCATCATCATCATAAGCCTATTTTTATGTCCACTCTAAGACGAAGGCTTCTCCCTGTGATCTCCAATTACTCCTGCTGCGCTAGCTGATTCCAAATTGCGCCCGCCAATTTCATCACTTCATCACCCCACCAAGTTTTTTGCCGGCTTCGACCGCACTTCCCTTCTCTTCGTATCCATTCTGTCGCTCCAGTGGTTCACCGGTTATCCATCCTACGCATTACATGGCCTGCCCAGCTCCACTTCTTCCGCTTAACGTCAACTAGAATATCAGCTATCCCCTGTTTGTTCTCTGATTCACACCGCTCTCTTCCTGTCTCTTAACGTTAGTCCTAAGATTTTTCGTTCCATCACTCTTTGTGCGGTCCTTAACTTGTTCTCGAGCTTCTTTGTTAACCTCCAAGTTTCTGCCCCATATGTTAGCACGGTAGAATGCAATGATTGTACACTTTTATTTTCAGCGACAGTGGTAAGCTCCCAGTGAGGATTTGTCAATGCCTGCCGTATGTACTCCAACCCAATTTTATTCTTCTGTAAATTTCTTTCTCGTGATCAGGGTCCCCTGTGAGTAATTGACCTAGATAAACGTACTCCTTTACAGACTCTAGAGTCTGACTGGCGATCCTGAATTCTTGTTCCCTTTCCATGCTATTGCACATTATCTTTGTCTTCTGCATATTCATCTTCAACCCAATTCTTACACTTTCTCGATTAAGGTCCTCAATCATTTGCTGTAATTCGTCTACATTGTTGCTGAATAGGACAATGTAATCTGCAAACCAAAGGTTGCTGAGGTATTCGCCGTTGATCCTCACTCCTAAGTCTTCCCAGTCTAAGTGCTTGAATACTTCTTCTAAGCATGCAGTGAATAGTATTGGAGAGATTGCGTCTCCTTGCCTGACCTCTTTCTTGATAGGCAACATTCTACTTTTCTTGTGGAGAACCAAGGTAGCTGTAGAATCCTTGTAGATATTTCCTAAGATATTCACGTATGCCTCCTGTACTCCTTGATTACGCAATGCCTCTATGACTGCTGGTATCTCTACAGAATCAAATGCCTTTTCATAATCTATCAAAGCCATAGAGAGAGGCTGATTGTACTCAGCAGATTTCTCGATTATCTGATTGATGACATAGATTTGATCCATCGTAGAATATCCCTTTCTGAAGCCAGCCTGTTCTCTTGGTTGGCTGAAGTCAAGTGTTGCCCTGATTCTATTGGAAATTATCTTGGTGAATATTTTATACAATACTGAAAGCAAGCTAATGGGTCTATAATTCTTCAATTCTTTGACGTCTCCCTTCTTATGGAAGGGAGACGTATAAAGGGCTGCAAGCTTTTCAAGCATAATATGTCCTCCATCTTTGAATAAATCTACAGTTATTCCATCTTCTCCAGCAGCTTTTCCCCTGGTCATGTCTTTCAAGGCCCTTTTATATTCATCGCTAGTTATAGAAGGAGCCTCCGTGTCCGGTTCATCAATATTTCGAATGAAAGTAAGCTGGCTGTTTTGGGCACTGTACAGGTCAGTATAGAATTCTTCCGCTGCTTTTACTATGTCATCGAAATTGCTGATGATTTTACCATGCTTATCTTTCAGTGCATACAACTTGCCTTGTCCTATGCCAAGCTTTCTTCTTACTTATTTAATGCTGCGTCCGTATTTTACGGCTTCCTCAATCTTCTCCACGTTATAATTTCGAATATCGCTTACTTTCTTCTTGTTCGTCTGTTTTGGTAGATCAGTGAATTCTATCTGATCTCTTGAGTTGGACACTTTGATGTTTTGTCGTTTCTTAATTAGGTCCTTTGTTTCTTGGGAGAGCTTACCTACTGGTTGCCTTGGTGCCTTACCTCTCACTTCAATTGATGCTTCCGAGATCATCCTAGTTACGGTTTCATTCATTACCTCTATGTTGTCTTTATCTTCCTTTTCAAAAGCTGCATATTTGTTTGCGAGCACCAGCCTGAATTGGTCTGCTTTTACCCTTACTGCCTCTAGGTGGGCCTCTTTCCTCTTGACTAATTTCACTCTTTGTCTCTTCAAATTGAGAGACATCCTAGACCTGACAAACCTATGGTCACTGCACTTTACCTTTCCTCACACTTCGATGGTGAGCATGTCCTATGTGCTGTTAACTCACTGTGAACGTTTTTTATCACACGAGAATCAACACTAGACTCTAGCCCGTGCACGTGTGACACAAACGTGAATGATGAAACGGCGTGTGTACGAGTACGTTTTCTGTAGACCAATTATTTGCTTCTGTGTTTAATGTATGTAGCAAACATGCGACATTCTTCGCTCTATTTCAAGGTAGAACGGCACTCTCTGTTCCCTTTCTCGTTACTCCAGCGAGGGTTCGCATCTCAAAGGAATCCTCTTTCTCTTTCGTCTCACTGCAACCTCTCTGTTTCTCACCTCGACGTACGTCTTATCTGCGTTAATTTATTTATATTATTCCTCGTTCTCTGAGTCAGATACTCGCACCGTGGCTACACCCGTCGCTGGTACAAAAAGCGATTCGGGCACGAGTACACTACTTGAAGTGCACCAGTTTAAGAGACCGCTTGCAGTGTACCTGTGCATCATCCCACGTGGACTCAGTACTTACTCTCCCCTTCTTTTCCTCTTTATATTTTCCTTCCCATTACCTCTAGTCTAGGGTTGCAAACCGGACGCTCGTCTGGTTGACCTCCCTGCCTTTCCTCTTCTTGCTCTCTGTTCTTCTTCCTTGATCCATGCTTCTCGTCATAATCTGGTGCAATATCACCAAGGTACTGCAGCAGGATGTAGAAAACACACGTGTATCAACACCACAACGCAAAATACAAATATTGAGAGAGTCAGGGTGTTTATTGCAGCGTGTAGATGATGTCGCTGGCTCGGCTAAAATGTTGTCCAAGTTGGGGACCCGCTAGCTGTCAAGAGGTGCTGGCGACGCCTCTGAAGCGCGTATCGTTCTTTTTCTTTACACATAGAAAATTATCTCAAGTGAGCCACAAATGAACGCCAACACAAAGAACAATTACAGTCATGGACAAGAGCGTCGAACATCGCCTTCTAAGGCGCGTGAGAACACGGTAACACATTCGAATATTTCTTGTGATGATCATGGCAGGTGTAGTAGATATAGGATCATCGTGTGGGAATTACTGTTCGCTGTTCACCTGAATGCTCTGAAAATATAGGCTGCGTGTCACTTCAATTTCGCATAACGTTGGTGCTTCGCAAATGATAATCATGAGCAATGAAACCTGCCTGCTCAGCTCTGGACATTTTTCAGTATTGTAAAGAGATAAAAGAATGCATGCGCATGTCCAGTGCTGTGAATGCACACTCCCGCATTTGTGGCATTTTGAACCGCCAGAAATGTCATGTACGAAGAAGTCTTACTTCAGGGCGCTTTTGTATGTCCTTTCTTCAAGTACATGTGAAGGACATGAATCTTTCAGTTGGTGAATCGCCGCATTTGTGTGGATAGACAAGCTACACTTAAAGTACAAGGTTGCAATCTACCAAGTATCAACTTACGAAGGGGACACATTACCTATCACGCACACATCAGTCGCCAAAGTCACTGATTGAGAGGCGAAGTAAAAACTTGAACTTTTGAACACCATAAAAGTTTTTAGGCTGCTGGCTTAACGCGGCTTCCATTCGCTTCTCGGTGTTGCTGACAGTCCCTCGTGTAGTTTATATTTATTGTGAAATTAGCGAGATTCGTGGCGCAAACGAAGAGATAACACATAATGACACGAACTTTCCTTTGTGAATCGCAAACAATAATGGCCGCTGCTTCCCAGCCGTAGCTTAAAGCCGCTGCTAAATCGCACGTATGCACTTGTCCTGACTGCGAAAGACGCAAAGCGCCACCTGACAGGTCAGGTGGTCTCCTACATTCTGTTAAGGTGGCCGCGAACGCCACTCTCCAAAATTGGTATTCATTTTCTTGGACCATTTCCAACTTGTACTGCAGAGAACAGGTGGATTATTGACGCCTCTTATTACTTCACCTGGCATGCAGAGACTAAAGTATACCCCGGCGGAGCACATCAGCTGACGCAGCTCGATATCGACTTTTCGTCGAAAACGTCAGGCTTAGGCACGGTGCCCCAGCCGAGGTACTACTGAGAGGTGCACTCCGTTGGTGGCCGAACTTCTGGGCGCAGTTTACAAACTCAGTGGCACAGCCCACCGGAAACGGCAGCCTATCCGCCCCAGACGAATGGACTAACGGAGCATTTGAACACGACACTCGAAGACATGCTGTGCATGTACGTCGACGTGCAACGTAAGAACTGGGAGGAGATTTTGCCTCATGTAACCATCGCATCGAACACCACTCCACAGGAAACGACTCGTATGACACCATTCATCTTGATACACGCTCGCCAAACCCTGACAACGTTGGGTCCAATGCTGCCGCACGAGTAGTGGCGACATCGATGCTGATGCTGAAGAATATCCTCAACGGTTCCGAATAAGCCAGACAGCTTGCACGCGCACTCATCCGCCCCAGGATGACGAGGATGCAATGCGATACAATCGTCAGCACTAATCCGTCGCATATATGCAGCCGGCGAGAATAGATTTAAGTGCACCATGAAGTATTTGTAACGAGCTTGGCGTAGTGCACCACAGCGCTCATTGAAAGGCGATGCTGATATCATCATTATTATCGTCGTAGTCTTTATTATAACCATCACCAACATCGTCATCATAATTGTCATCATCGTCTCTTAAAACGTATTCGTTCTTTCGAAATGTCTCTCCTTGTCGTGAAAGCACAGTGGCAGAAAGTGCGATTACGAACGTTGTGTAAGCGTCTCTTCTGATTCACAACCCGCCGACAACTCCTTAGAGCGGCGACAAGTACGATTAACCCGTCAGCGGCAGTGACAATATTTACTCTTCATTGCCGAAAGCATGCGCAATATGGAGCATATAGCTATCTTTGCGCGCTGGCCACCATGATTGGGTCCACTCGTCGCCGCGTATTCGCCACTCGACTGTTTGCCCAGATCTCCACCCGCCTGCTCGGCGGTTATGATCGAAGGACGCTCTACATCAGGCGTCGCATTTAGCGACGAGTGGAGCGAAACGAGAGCTGCCGGTTGTATTATTGGCTGCGATTACACACAGTGGCGCCACCGCTCTGAATCGCCGTCGCGGCGTAGTAAGTAGGATGCTGTGGCAGGCAGTAACAGGTAGGATGGCGTTTTTGCACCGCGACCGCTCGATTTTGCTACACACGAAGGCTGCTCGATCAAATATGCGCGTTTGCAGAACTAGTGTTCAGTTGGTTGACGTCAGGATTAGCTGTGTAAGATGTGTAGGGGCAATGCAGGCCAAACCGCTTCACGGGTGATTCCGTAGGCGTCTAAAACTGTCATAGTACGTAACCGTATAGTCAGGCGACCTGCTGCACTTACGGAAGGTGAGCACTTTTTACTGCCATGTCAAACTTTTGTGCATTGTATTTAAACATGCAGGTGCTACCAAGACCAAGTCACTGGAATGGTAGAGCCGGAGCATTGCAAGAAGCTTATGCACTAGTTACACAAGATGTCAGTGAGCGATACTCTGTTGGTTAAATTACAGTAAGCGCAGTTGAACCTGAGGCACGAGGTGAGAGCTGGTATTTAATGATCAATCGTGTCACATTTGTGGTGCGAGTTTGCTTTGTGTTTCGCAGAAAGTTATTATTTTTCTTGGCTAACCGGCTTTTAATTGATTATTTACTGGCATGTGTGGGCGGTCATTCATCAATAGCAAAAGTAGCGATATTCTATTCTACAAGACAACTAGTTCTCGCGCACTGCACAACAGGCAAATCATGATTTTTAGGCTCACAAATATCCTAGTATGGCTAAGGCACGTTGAAACGCAGTTCTTGTAATATGAACGACTGCAACATCACGTTTGTGGGAACTGGCGCGTGGCGTCAAGCGCATTCTAAACATTTACACCAATTTTAGTACATCAATTTTGCGTATTGATAGCATTGTTTCTCTGGTATGCTTCACTTTTTTATTGATGTGTCATGGTTTAAAATATGAACTTTATGTAGCTATGGTTCGCAGTCATTGAACATCAAGCCTTTTGTACTGGCCATGACTTTTTTCGTGGCTATGAGGGACTCTTGTGAACGGTTTCTTCATTGATTCTTGCGTTGAGGCGATTTGAAGATACAGCAGACTCCACTTGAACGGAAGTCGAAAGGACAGAAGCATTTGTTCAGATTATCCGAAGTTTCTTTGAAGTGAATGACGCAAATATCACCAAAATTTGTTCTATTTGAAAGTGTCGTGTGTTTTGACAATACTGTGGTGAAAAAAAGAGTGCCCTGCTTCTAAGATGATAGCTCCTTTTGGGCAAGTATGTGTAAATGCGTGAAAAAGAAATGCCCAATAATTATGCACAGACATCTCGTTCAAATAGCGCTGCAGGCTTTCAACTGTATCTCTTGTCGTCAGGCGCGAAAAATAACGCGCACCCGAAAAGTAATATTTATGCCTTCTGTAATAGAATCATAGTCTTCGCCACGAGCTTCACCTATTATATTTTTGACTGTTTGTGCAAAGCAGGTAACAAGGGGATCATGTGATGGATCTTATTCGGCGCAGTGTGAACCAATTAGTAGTGGCAGGCTGACTGCAAGATCGCACCTAATACGTAGTACTGTCTTCCTGTTCAGGGATCGTGATAGGGTTCAGAGATTGTGAGCGAAATCATCGTGATAGAAACACCGTTGCAACTTGGATACCTTTAATTTGCATAAACTTTCGCACAGCAGCCTGTATGTTTTTTTTCGTTATATATGTAACATCCCCATTTTACATGTTAGATGGGACGTTTGCTGTTCCGTACTCTGATTATATAAGGGGTGGTTACGGTTAAAGTTCCGTTTAACCGGAATTCGCAAAACTGTGGGGTTAAACGGTGTTTGCCAACATTGAGCCTATGGGAGGCCAACCAAAGTTGATTACATTGTTCCGTTTATCCGGCATTTCCGTTTAACTGAGCGGCCCTCCGCCTGTCCCTGTTTTTCGTGCTTCATTTGTAGTATGCCGTACCAACAAGGTCGCATTTCTGCCCTTTTCAAGTTTCCTTTATCCGGAGTCCAGTGTTATTTAAATACCCAGGAACGAATATATAATGTGCACTTACTTCTCCAATGAAAGCATGGCCGAAGGGTCGAACCACGGCCACTCTCTCATTCCCGAGGTTTTTACTACCGACCACTTTTGTACTTATTCGAAAGATTTGTCCTCTTTTTGCTTGGGTTCTGTTATATTCGTTTGCTATGTTCGTTACCGGTGAACCACTAGGTCGAGTGCCTTCTTAGGCAGCTTGTTCCTTGCAACGTAGCATACGAGTCACTATGCAGTCGTATGAACTGTAATCGACAATATCGATTATTAAAACTGAGCAACAGCGCCATATCTATGGTAGGGATAACTTTACACTTTGCTGTCGCTTCCGATCGGGACGAACTCGGGGTCGTTTCTACCTAGAGCGGCATGCCAATGGCAGAGCCGGACACTGTAGTGACAGAGCTCAGTACCGACACCTGGTGCGGCGCAGTCGAATAGGCACCGCCGAACTTCTCCCTCGTCCCCCCCCCTCCCCTTTGCCACCCCGCCACGTGCCCCTCTCTGCATCACAGCAGCCTCCTCGGCGTCGGCGTCCTGTCTTCTATCGCGTCATACGCTCTCTTCCCTTTTGAGTTCGAAAATGAATCGCTGGCACACGCATGCGCATATCACCGATGAAATTTCAATACGGATATCACGGTGAAGTATTTACTTCGTTCAAGTGTGATCGAATATCGGCTAGTTAGTGAGACAGGTTTCACGAGCGAAAGGCTTTTGCAGAAATTTTCTTTGTCCTGCCTGCGCTACGAAAAATAGCACAAAACCTGAAGGTGGTTAAAATCTCCCCGGAGATTTTAACCACCTGTGTTGTTGCTCAGCAAGGTGGTAGCTTTGGGGATCTGGACCTGTATTTTCAATGTGTCAGTGGGAAACCTGCATGGCCAAGATAGATGCTCTGTAAGTTGCAGCTGTGTTCGAGTAGTTCAAATTCTTTACGGCAATTTCTCATGACATTACCTTATGGGTGTTAGAGAAGCCGTGGAAGAATGCTGAAATTTCACAAGAGTAATTGAATTACGTTAGAGTGCTGCAAGCTGGCAATTGCACCCACGCTGAATATATACTGCAACAAGTGGTGCAAGAGCATTCCTCTCAATTACTAAGCAGAAACTAGAAGTTGCGCCCATTCAAGAATACCCAAACATTGCCTAAACAGCCCCACTGCACCTTGCAGGCTCCAGATATGCACGTATATATAATGAAAACAGACGCGTGTTGTACAAAGCCGGCTTGTTTTCTTCAAGACCTCATTATCGCGCGTCTTTTTTCGCAGGGTCACGTGTCCTCTGCACGTGCAGGAGCTTCACCGCCGTGAAGACGGCGAGCAATGACTTCCCTTGCTCCTGACAAGGAGCCACAACCAGTGGTGGACGGTGTGGTCAGTGACGTTACAAAAGTGCGCAAGGATGGCGGCGTGGCGTGGCTCGTGTGTCTAGCCTCGTTCTGGGTGCACGGCGCTGTGTTTGGTATTATTAACTGCTTCGGTGTCCTCTACCCAGTCATACACGATCTTGCTCCCGACAAGGAACAGGCCTCGTTCCACGCGTGTAAGTTTTCTTTCCTTTATTTCCTTCTTTGCAAGACGCTGGCTCAAGTACAACGTAGAATAACGCGAGTGTGTTGACGGACTCGCACGCGTCTTTGTTGTAGTGAATAGTGCATGTATTTGTGACTATTTGTAGATGGATCGTGCCCACGGGGATTCGTGACTGTGAAATACGTAGCTGGGATTCGCAGGCGCGTCAATATATTCGTAGGGAGCATGACGATTTGTTCACAGGAAACCTACAGCCTCCTGAAATGTCCTCAAATGAAATGAGTCAAAATGTTTTGGTGCCTAAATAAATTGCTTCATACTTCGCCGGAAGCAGCAGGTGCTTCAGTATTGTGTCGTTTATTGCTTAGGTATCTGCACTGATTACCTCCGAACTGTGGAAAAAGCACAGTAACAAGCCTTTCTTTCCTTCCGCGCTTTGTCCTAAACTTCGTCAACACGTTTGTCTTGAGCAGGGTCGGATTAACCTCTAGGCTAAAGTGGTCCCCCGACTGCTGGCGGGTGGCACCACGACAAATGTTCCCTCAACTTGCCCCTAAAAATTTTTAAAAGGTTCCTCTCCTGGGCCTCTTCAGAGATTTTGTTTGTACAATAGAAGCTGTAAAGCGTCGTGCAGAAAGCATTCTACCGCAATAATTCTCGAATAGGATTTAATGGTAGGCGAATTAGGAGCAAATAATGTGTGGTGCGAAAAGGCGACTTGCCTTTAAATCACAGAAGCCTTCTTTATGCGCTTGACCAGCTTCCCAATTGAATTTGCTTCTTTGCCTTCTCCCTCCATATAAGAACCAAGGATTCAGTATTTGCGCTTTCGGGTGTTCGCCTACATCGCATGACACATACGCAAACAAATTTAACGTGTCTACCTTAACTAAATGTTTGTTGCTTCGCAACATGGCGGTGCTCTTTTTTTCTCAGTGATGAAGAAGGGGCATTTAATGTATTTGTGACTAACTTCACGGTATATTGATAGTGACATGCCGGTTAGACAATAAGGGTTAGATAACAACCTAATGGACAGAAACAAACATGTTATCTCATAACAGAAATGTTGCAAATGTTATATGAAGGCGCAAGATGACCTCGCTGGTTATGTATGTTCACAGGCATGTAACTTTCTATCGGAGAACAAAAGTAAGAACAGAAGGAAAAATCTGTAGAAGTCTAAATAGTAGGCCGCTTAACCGATCGCCGTGATTGTCATCATCATCATCGATGGGGCGCCAAGACAAATATAGCTCCGGGCCCCATATTCTCTTAATCCGTCACTGGTCTAGAGCACTGCATTGGGTTTGAGAGAAAAGGCTTTCGAACAGTGGCAGCCACAAAGAAGCGCGGGTCACACAGTGTTCAGCCTGACATCTATGACGTAGCAACAGGTTTGTTATTACACTGTGCTATGCTGCGCACCAGTCGAGCGCTACAGAGTATAAGCAGCAGTGTAGACATCTATCCTTCTGTTTACACTCTTGCAGAGTGGGTTCCGTCTGCTAAATTAAACTGGATTCGCACGATAGGTCGTATCATCGGTTCAGTCCGCAGGTGAGCGCGTCGATGCTGAACTGCAACCACCTGCGCCGATGGCACCTCGTCTGCAAAGTCCTTGTGGGAGGCCTTATTGTGCGTCTGTACCACGTCATACCACGTCCGCGCAATTCAGTCCGTCGCGTGAGTCGAACTGCATGGTGGGAGCGCTGTATAAGAAGAGCTTCTTACTTCTCGATTTCTCGCTTTTAATATCGATGCTACTTGCTAATTAATAATGTTACAAATTTAAATTTTATTATTATCTGGAATATCTTGATCGTCATATATGCAGCGCGAACACTAGCACCTTCGTTAAGAGTTGATGTTTTAGGATTGTTGCATATCGACAAGGACTGGCGATTATCACTTTGAGCTAGGAGAATGTGAGTCAAATCCAAGTAGTACTGCCGCCTAATGTTGAGGCGATATGACCCGTGTTGGCCTACATTGGTTCTAAGGACCTGTGACACTACAAAAAGGATCTGTCAAAAGATTTAATTTCTATAGGAAAAGGACAAGATGGGGAAAAGACACGGTTGCGCTTCGTAATTAAAATACCATTATTACAGGTAGAGGTTATTTGATGACAAATATTTATGTATAGCGCTAAATCTGTAATTCGTGGACAGCTGAATAGAAAGAAATGACTCCCGAGTCGCATGGGAACTTTATTTTATCTTGGTTTATCTAATTAAGCTGGTCGCTTATATAATGCACATGTCTTACTTTTAGTTACAAATACATCTTCGAGTCAGTGCAACACCATCTACTTTGCAAATTTGAGTTTGTGTTGCCTTCGCGATGTTTAGCACGTTCATAACGAGACAACCAACTCGTTCACCTCGTAGACGGATTTCTTTGTGAAGTCTGGGAACCGTGACGACAAGTTGCTTCGATAATATACCACTATGCATGTTAAAAGATCAAAGAAATTGTTGTTATTTACTGGAAATGTATCGAGACTGTTCAAGTAACAAGCACACTTCGGTGGCGTCCGGTGTTACGCAGTGAATGGACGTGTTTTTTTTTTTTTCTGTCGTAGCACTAGTTGGTTCGCTATGCGTGGGGTCGACGTTCGCCATGTCTCCAGTGGCAAGCCTGCTGGCAGACAAGTTTGGCGCTCGGATAACCGTGGTGTGTGGCGGCATAATAGGGTCCGTAGGCCTCCTTCTGAGCTCATGGGCTTTCAGGGTGAGTATATCGTCCAGTTCACTTAGGTAGGTGCGCTACCTCCTGTAATAAAATGTGAAAACGTAATACCGCATGGACTCGTGTAAGGGCCGCACCCCCGAGTTAGCAGCCCAAAATATGAGGAAAACTTTTCCAACGGAGAAGCAATCGCGTTCGGTGCCCCGATGCCGCGCGCTCGCATCGGCGAATTTTCGCGCGCTTGCCTACTTCCTCGTGCCGCTACTACGTGGCGACAGCTGCGCGTTGACGCCTGATGCAGCGATACCCTCGGGGATCCGGAGTGTGCACACTTTTGACCAAAAGGTTCGGTACTTTGTGAGGGTCGCACCTCGTCAAAATTGGGAAAAAAAGTGCGGCCCTTGCACGAGTCCTTACGGTAGTTTTTCAAGCGATGAAGTCAACTCATTGCTGTAGTTAGAACCTGAACACAGAGTGTGGTGAAAAACCACTTAGAAAAAAGCGCGCGCTGCAACACTTCGCGATGTCGGCACAATGCTCCGTCAAAAGCGTCTTTGCTGAAATGCGTGGCATGTGCACTTACTCCGAAGCAAACACGACAAATTAAAAGTTTTGGGGTTTGACTTCCCGGAAATGGCACTGTCGGCAATGGTGGTCGCCGTAGCGGAGTGCTAGCTCAGGTATAATTTTGATCACCTGTGGTTGTTTAACACGCAACCAAATCGCTGTTAACGAGTCGTTTTGCATTATTCCCGCATAGGAATGCATCCACCGGGGTCGGAAATCGAATCCGAGACCTCGTGCTCAACAGTAAGTAGGACGTCATAGCCATCGCGGCGAGAATGCTGCATGTTAAAGGGACACTACTTGATCGAGGAGGAATAAGCTTTGTTGGAAGTGAGCAGACGGAAGTGTTCCGTCGTCCCCAGCTGAGTTATTTCAGGATGCCCGGGTTCATCGCCGCCATTCTGGCCCTGTCTACTTGTAGCGACACTAGTTAAAAACAATAGGTCGAGCCATATTGCTACATTAGGCTTCCGAAATAACGAATTCGTGATATTGATGCGAGAACAGAGCTATGGGACGCCAGAAAAATGTCACAAATTTTGAAACAGGAGTGCCCGCCACCTACTTTAAACTACACCTCTCATGCACGTCAGGGCTGGCTGATCCACGGTAACCGAAAGAGCGGATGGTCGCGTAATGACTCTAAATAATTATTTTCTTCTTATTGACCACCGGCAGAGTATAATTTGCTGTCACATGAAATGTATTGTATCTTATGCATTTGCAACTGAATTTAAAACATTTGAATATCTAATTTTGGCAGTGCGCTATAGCTCATGCGCATGTTCTTTATCGCCGGCATCCTTTTCGGGTAATATCAACTTGGGTGACAGGTTGGGCCGCAGTTTCTGCAAAGCGTTAGCAACCATGTCAGATTGAAGAACCAAAAATATTTAGTGCCCCTGTCCCTGTATTTTCCACATAAATTGCTGTGCTGACAGCGCTGACACTATGAAGCTTCTGCTTTACAGAGACACAACCATTTGTCCAAATAATGTTTGTAAAATTTTTGTTTCAGTTTCAGTTTACTAACCATTCAATAGAATGATTATGTAGACGATACTATACAGACGAGGGTCCCAAAGTCAAAGACTGCAAGGGGACCCTCGGTTCAAAGTACAAAAAAATTGTTTTTGTATACATGGGTTAAAGCAGCAAAATTAACAACGTTGAAAGAAGACAAAAGAACGCGCAAAATAAAATACAATGGTAAGATACAAAAAAAAAAAAAAACAAGGAAATGCCTATATCAACAGGCGTAACTATACAGAACAAAATATTATCGGGCATGAAACTATTTACAAAGTGAAGTGTATTTACCCTAATATACTTCAGAAACATGCTTTATTCTCTGCATCTCCAAAGGTAATGCTGTTAGTGTTTTCGTGTGTACGCAGCTGCTTCACTTACGACTTTTACTTGGGCTACCTAAATTGAGCAACTTTTGTATTAAACATCTGAGTGAAGATAACGATCACAATACTATAGATGCACGAGAGACCACGTTCATCTCGTGTATCTATGACTGGGATATGTCGTTGTTCTGTGCTCAACAATCCGTGAAAGAGTGCTTCTATTTTCAGGTACCATACTTATGGGTCACATATGGTGGCCTTCTGGGAGTCGGATCTACAATGGCGTACGCACCCTCTCTTTCTGTTCTGGCACACTACTTCAACCGCAAGTTGGGTCTAGCCAACGGCATCGCCACTGCCGGAAGCTCAGTGTTCACAGCCGTCCTGCCAATTCCACTTGCGGCCATGATGGATGCCATTGGACTGCAGAACACTTTTCGGGTAAACCAATCTATAAGTAACGCAGCGTTTGCAGAGGAACGCAGCGATGCATATATAGCTCCAGGCTGCTTGACGCGTATAGAGATTCGGTGTTAGCGGTAATGCATGTAGTAAGGCAGTTAAAGTTGCATATACGGAACACGGACAAAGCGCTCGAGCACGCATAATCACTATATTTAGAAATCAGGGTGCTCTAAAGGGTGCGTGGTGTGCCTGACAAGGCCGGAATCTCATGTATAAGCGAACATACCATGCGAACACTATATCCCGTTCAGAAACGAGAACTGGGTCTTATGAAAAAAAAAAAAAAGCTCATGATGTTGCGCACACACAGATGGTACAAATGGAAGCCGTTCCTGCTGCCTTACTTATCAACATTGTGGTTCATGTCTGCGCTTAGTCGTAACAACACATCTGCGGACAACGGCCCACAAGTACGCATATTGCAATGCATATACAGGAAACCATCGCATTCTTTCTTGATTTTGTTCTGGGGCATGACATTTAAGGGGTCATTAAACTACTCGGAGCTCATAGATGAGCGAGCTCTTTCTCACTCGCCTTCGTTACTGTCTCGATGAGCGTTCCACCTTCTTCATCGCGTGTCTCTTTTGGAACACTCGTACACAGAAGTCAGTACACAGGGCGCTGTTTTATTGTGTGAAAACACAATCAACTTACGGTTGTCAGGACTCCGTGCTTTTTCGTTACACGTGTGACTACTCGTAAGAATCGTAGGCAGTGAATGTAATCAAAAGCAATCGGGACACACGACTATAGCACCATAGCCGAGGTGTGGACACGATCCTGCAACGGTTATACATATGTTAAAAACAATGAACTCCACAGGAATTAAGAAATCATACAAAGCCGAACAAAAAACATATGCTGATGCGTTACTTGACTTGTTAGGATGTCGATACGCTTCATGTAGAACATAATCAGATCATAGTTATTCTACGCAAGATGCCATAATATATTTCTAATTTACATGTAGATTTCTGTACTCTAAGCGAGGCTAAAGAACATAGGAAGGCTCTTGACCAAACGGCTCGAACCACATATTACGGAATGGTCTTGATAATAAAAATATAGCGTGTTAGAAATATGGGCTCCTCATCTCAATTTAGTGTCTATAAATATACATAGCATCCATGATGCAACATCGCGCGAATAAATCAAGATAGGTGAAGTAAATCAAGTGTGTTCAGAGTTTTAACGTAATACTCCAAGTGCGTGACACAGATATCTGATGATTACTATATGCATCTAATACCGACGTTCTATGAAAAAATAACGATTATTTAGCTACCCCAAGACTCCATGATAACAGGTTTTGCAAATAACCACATTTTTCGTGCTCAATAGTGCTACATTCTCCGCGGTACAGCATCTGATAAGTTCACTGCGATTAGCAGCAACAAGGCTCTCACGTTAGAGTGGAACAGAACAGAATATTACTTCATGATCCAGTGGCTGCCTACATCCTGGTGGCTTACGCAACAGCACACTGCATCAAACGCAGTTCATGCACATAAAGAAACGAATATTCTGCATAAGCAAGAAAAAAAAACGTGGTAAAGACATCAAGAGTACACGACACTATATAAATCATAGACGGCAGACTCTAGATTAACTGATTATAGAATTATGCATCATAATGTGTAGACGACGTTATCCAAAATAACACAAGCAGGTCGCAGCTTCGGCACATAAAATCTCATTTACTTTTTTCTAATCACGTCACTGGTGAGGATGAAAGAACATGAGGATATGGTGTAAAATCAGTTTTGCAAAATCCGGCAAGGTGGAGGTAGTATCCAGCACGAATTTTTCCTTAACTGCGAAGCCTTCCTTCTGAGAAGCCTGTTTGGGTTTCCTATGTAGCTTGGTGCTAAATTCGGGTGGATGACAATTTTTTCCCTTTCATAAGGATGTCATCTAAAAAAAGCACCTAGTCGTTTCTGACGTCACACAAAAGTGCCATGAAGCCAGCCTAGCGTCAAAGTTGAGCACACCATGAACCATTCAATGTAAAACCCACAGCGTGGGATCACGATGATAGGAGACAATGAATGAGACGTTGTCTTGATCAGTAAGACTGTTTGACAGACGTAGCTTTCGTTGGTAATTAAATATACTTCAAATGTAGCCAGGAAATTTGGCTCTCTTATTTTTTTTCTGTGCAGGTAATGTCTGTCCTGACGCTGAGTGTAGCTCTATGTGGTATCGCCTTCAAAACACCAGTTGTCATTCACGGTTGGAATGATGAAGACAAGGTACGTGGTTTTTCCGAAGCAGCACGTCATTAGTGCAATTTCTGACGTTCACCTTATTTTCCGTGTCTTTTCATGCTAGAAATAGTAGAGGCAGGCCTAGCAATAGTGCCCGCGTCAGCAGCCTGTATGGCAGCTTCACGCTTTAAATGTTCTCGACCAATAAGCATACCAACGATAGGTGTTATAACACAGATGACGGCTGTGCACTCACACCATGTTTTAGTAATGTTACTGTAGGCATCCACCTGTGTAGTGTCCTAAACATAAACATGCAACCGAATACAAGAGCAAGTAAGCATTTACGGTCGGGCTATTTGGTGCATGATAAAAAAAAATCAGACCTACCAGGCGGGCGGAAACAAGAAAAAAAAAAAAAAAACGCACAGACACGGACGCTGTCTTTCTGATCGTGTCTGCGTATATATTCTTCTTTCTTCCCGGCTAGTAGCGCTGTTTTAAGTCGAAACATATCAGTTTTGAAAGCCGATGAATCTCATCCACGGATGCATTGCTTGAATTTGAAATAATGCCTGAACGAAACACCGCCAAAATTGTGCGGCTTGCATTCAGTACTTAACGAGAGGGAAACAGACGCAAATGATGCTCCAATACAAAAGACAATATCTTTATCGATGTTCAACGCCAGCAATCGTTCCTTCCGCTTGCGCTGATAAAAAAAGTTGCAGTGGCTTAGCTCGGTTATGCCAGGATATACGTAGCGTTAGCAAAGGTTCAGCTGATTATTCTTAGCTTATTCTTAAGCTTATTCTTAAGATAAGATTATTCTTATGAGTCAAGCTTCTCCGTTCTTCTGCGCTGTTGAGCAGCATTTGCGCTCTCCTTCTCCATGGCTATACCACACTGGCAAACGCCAGTCAGAAGCGCAGCGGCTCCAGCGCAGTGTCAGACGGCGACTGCACAGCGAGCGCGCGCCGGCGCCAGTGCGTCTACCACGGCTACGACGTCACTCCTCTGGAATGTGCAGACCGGCGCCGGTGATCCGCGCGCGGCGGCGGCGGAGTGCGCGAGAGGTGCCGGCTCCGGTGGCTCCGGTGCGCATGCCGTGTGACATCACTGACCCTTGCGCATGCGCAGCACGGCTCTTGATGTTCCGCGCGAAACGGGCTTGGCTAGGCCAGTGTAGCTAACGCTACAAAAGAAAAACGGCATGAGGCAGATTCGGCAACGCGATAACTACGCTGCAGGTTCCACAAAGTAATGTCAAATTTTCCTTGACAGCAGGGTGCACGTTTCCTGCATTAAATGAAGCCTCTGATTTAGCGCCCGGTTACCATTGCAGAATTATTCTGTGGCATACTGTCATGTGTTCGTTGTCTTGCGTTTCGCCGGTGACCGTTCTTCACCGAATGATCGAAGCTCTTAATTTATCGCTTTGCAACAAAACACTCACATTGTGTCCGAAATTTGTTAAATGTCACCGCATCTGTAGTGATAGCGTCTTATGCACGAAAATTGCGCACGTGACGCAAATAATGTACAATCGCGAATATAGGCGAGCACCATTGATTACTGCGATAAGTACAGAACACACACCCACATATATATATATATATATATATATATATATATATAGAGAGAGAGAGAGAGAGAAATGAGGAGCACAACTTTGCGGTTATCGTAGGTTTATTTACCCAACAGTTTCGGTTGGTGGACCGACCAAAACTGTTGGGTATATAAACCTAAGATAACGCCGAAGTTGTGCTTCTCATTTTTCTAAGTACGCTTGGCCCATTGAAAAATCCAGTTACTACTATATATATATATATATATATATATATATATAAAGCTGATGTTCCAGGACAGTTGTACTACTTCATCTTCCATAACACCTGCTGACACAAGTATTGTCCCATGCTGGGATATGATTGATCTAATGCTGACGGACGAAGCACACCAGAGCTGTACGGTTCGCGTGTGGAGCAGTAGTGGCGGGGCGGTATAATTGCAAGGAATGCCTGCTGTTCATTCAGGAGGTTGTTAGTCTACTTCGTCGCATTCCTTTATGTCGCACTCTTTGCAGGAACCAAGCGGCTGCTGCGACGTACTCAACAGGTCCATATGGAAGAATCGGCGGTTCGTCGTCTGGGTGATCGCGATTCCTTTGGCCCTGTTCGGCTACTTTGTGCCGTACGTTCATCTCGTGAGTAATATCCCTTGAATTTGTGCCTCGTTAAGAATATAGCGTAGTCGCCTTTGTTCGCGTGACTATTTTTTTTATTTACTATACCTTAAGGGCGGCCTCAGGGACATTATATGAGGGCTGGGAGGAGTGAATGCAATAGCATGATTACAGTGAATAAAATAACATAATGATGTGCAGCAGTATATACGCTGATCCTGTGGGTCAACGTGTCAATGGACGTGATTTCTTCGATGGTGGATTTGAAATCTGCAGGGTCGATGATTGCAGCGATATGGCCGGAAAGGCAATTCCATTCATGCGTGGTACGAATAAAAAACGACTGATGAAATGTTGCGGTATGGCACGTGGAGAGGCGACGGCGTTTGGATGGACGTGGCATCACATGCGATGGACCGCAACGATGAGCTCGTTGTTAGGCGGCAAAGAGTGAAAAATCTTGCTATAACGATTTAGTCGAGATATTCTGCGGCGATGAGCCAGAGCGGGTAGATCAAGCCGCCAATTCAGTGCTGTGATGCTAGATTTGTAAGAATAATCACTCAAGATGAATGTAGTAGCTTGGGTCCGGACTGATTCGATTGTATTAATTAGATTTAATTGAAATGGTCATACATGGCACGTGCATATTGAAGTTTGGGACGGACGAGGTTTGTTGTATGCTCAGTGCTTAACAGAGGAAGGGACAAAAGAAAGATTACGACGGATGTAGCCTAAGAAATGGTATGCAGAATTAGGAACTTGATTAACGGGATTGGTCCAAGTTAGGTCACGGGAGATGTGAATACCGGGGTATTTCAACGAGTTAGTAAGGGAAATAGGACAGTCTAAATTGTGTATTCGGGGGTTGGAAACTTCGTACGATGGTGAAATGAAACTACTACAGATTTATGAAAGTTGAGAGACAGCAGCCAAATTTTACCCCACTATTCTACACGATGAAGATTGTTCTTGAGGGCGGAAATATCGGAGGACTGTTATAGGGCGTTAAAGAATCCAATCATCGGCAAAGAGGCGTATTTTAGATGATACATGAAGGAGTAAATCGTTTATATATATATATATATATATGAAACAGAAACAGTCGGGGGGACCTTGCCTTTGGGAACACGTGACAAGACTTGGGAAAAAGATGATAACTATGCATGTATTCACATTGATGAACTAATGCCGGTCTGCTCAAAATTCTTGAATCCTTTTGAGAACTGTTTGGCGTAGATTTATTTCTGGGAGTATGAGTAGTAAACGAGCATGACATATTTTATCGGAAGCTTTTTTGTAGTCAAGGCACAATGCATGTAGAGGTATAATACTATCAAGGGATGAGTGAATGTCGTGCAATAATAAAACCAGCTGTATCTCCCAGGAATGGCCTTTACGGAAACCGTGTTCGTTAGGATAAAAAAAAAGTTGATGAACGACAGAAATTTTGCTACACTAGAAAAAGTGGCATGCTCCATTAATTTGGAGCACACACTCGTGATTGAAATAGGGCGATATTTATTGGGACAAGACCTACTAATTTTTTGAAAAACTGGGATTACTTTGCCAATGCGCCAGTCGACCGGTACAGTACCCGTATCAAGAATTGTTGAATATGTGCCGGCATTCTTGCGACGTATTGCTGCAAAGTGAGTTACATTTAACTAACTGCTAACATATGGGGCAGAAACTTGGATGTTCAAAAAGAAGCTCGCGAAAAATTTAAGGACCGCACAAATAGCGATGTTAAAATGTTAGGCCAAACGTGAACAGACAGGAAGATAGCGGTGTCGATAAGAGAGCAAACGGGGATAGCCGATATTCTACCTGACATTAAGAGAAAGAAATGGAGCTGGGCAGGCCATGCAATGCGTAGGGCAGATAACCGGTGGAACATAGAGTTGCAGAATGGGTGCCAATAGAAGGAAAGCGCAGTTGAGGACGGCAGAAAACTAGGTGAGGTGATGAAGTTAGGAAATTTGCAGGCCCGAGTTAGAATCAGCTAGCGCAAAACAGGAGTAATTGCAGATCGCCGGGAGAGGCCTTCGACCTGTAGTGGTGTAAATATAGGCTGACGAGGATGATGATGATGCTGAAGTTACCTTTATGAAAAAGGAGCCTTGAAATGTTTACATTTGCACACAAAGCTTTGTCGGATAGGACTTCGTTCGCTTGGGAAGGTTCACAACTTGGTGCGAAGTGTTACTTCCATGAATAAGAATAACGATTGTAAGAGGTAGTTTTCCAGAAGTAGCCTATGTAGGGCAATTTAATAGGCCCGTAAAGTCTGCTAGTGCATGGAGTCTTCAATCGTGATGAAATATGTTTGTTTTGGGGCTTGTGGCAAGCTTTTCTATTTGTTTCTGACATATGTGGCTTTCGTCGTCAAGGATCTGAACGGCATTCACGAAATTCAAGGCTTTTGCGCCTTGTGTGGAGGAAACAGCTCGTTTAACTGTGCACTAGGTCATGAGCCATAACGCGCCAGGAAAGGAAAACTTCATTTTATAGACGGTATTGCAGCCTTGTTGATGCTCATATGATAATTTATTGCTGTGAAAATTGATAAACAAGTACGACAGATGAGACGCGGTGTGCTTGTGGTCACCGACTGGTTGGTTTTTTTGGTTGAACATGTACGGACGCCACCCTCTTATATTTCTTACTCGTTTTGCTGATCCCACGCTCGTATGTCCTACGTGATATATTTGACACGGTTTCAAGGGGCTATAGTGAAAGCAATGTCGAGGGCTCTTTCCCTTGCTTCATTATTGACACGGAAAAGAATGCGCATGTTCAGGCTGGATACTTCGTTAAGGAAACTTTATCTGAGGAGCTGCTATCATGGGGAAGAAAAAAATCGTTGTTGTCGCTATGGAATGCACCAATTTTTATGAGGCTTGTCGCATTTCAAGGAAAGGTTAAGGATCCCCAATTTCAGCGAGCATATTTTTAATTTCCTTCAATCATCTTCTGCAATACTCCTAAATATCGTTAAACTAAATATAGGAAAACAGTATCAAGCTCAGTATTCTGCTACTCCGCAATAAAACGTATGTCACAAATGTGTAAACTACAGCCATTGAAACACCTAAAGATGACAAAATTGGTGTAATATACAACGTTTTGCATTATGTGACTATTTTAGGAGTATGAGCAACCCTCCTAAGTGGACAAGTGGACTTGTCGTTTTCAAGGGGATATATATATATATATATATATATATATATATATAGTATGATATATGTCACGTGATATAGGATATATGGCGCCTTGAAAATGACAAGTCCACTTGTTGAAACGTTGACTCGTGCTCTTACCATGCTCGAGTTCCCCATCATCTTGAATTTCTGTCTCCCGCATTCCCCGTATTTTCCCTGAAGAACTTTGGAGTAGCATTTTACGAAAGGTTCGTAAACATTGTTCTATTATCAGGTAAATCTGCAATTTGACATAGCGACAGTCAATTTCTTTAGATTAGTGATTATCGACGAATTTTGTTTTTATTCGTGGGCCTAAATCAAAATTATGCGTGTACAGTCGTTAGAATTTTACTTTCTCTCTCAAAGGCAACAATTTTGAGTCAGGGTGGTTCTGCGGTTCTTTATTGAGAGCATTTGTGCGTTTCACATGTACAGTACTCACGGAATGAAACGCAACTGTCGGAGAGTCATGACAGTTGGCGACCGGAAACAGGAATCCTGCTCCGAAAACTCTGTCACCTATGATGCAGCATCTTGCTTGCACGGGCCCTTGCAGTCGATGCTGCATGTAGTGGTCGCTATGCGATTCGACTGCCTCGTCTGATTGCTTGCCAGTTCTGTACTTGAAAGAGAAAGCGGAGTGTCCCCGAGGTAGATCTTCCTCTAAAACTTATCGCGACATGATTGGAAGTTTGAAAAAGGCGTGCGGTGTCGACCTAATAGGTTCGTTTATTTGATCGGATGCGAGCGAGTCGAATGAGGCGTCGCGTTGACACCACCCCACTCATTTAACTGCTTCAACTAGAACTTGTCCGTGGTAATATAAATGTTTCGGTTAGTTCGTGGTCTATCTTAAGTAGGCTTATAGCACAAGGCTTAACGATGACAGAGACAAGAAATTACACAGACGATGCAGTTTTGTCCCTGGCTTTCCAATAATGTAACGATATCAAGCGTCAAGGCGAGACATGCATGGATGTAACAAAGGCTTTCGGTTTTTAGCTGCTTGGCTGCGCGCTGCCCATCCAACAAGACAGTGTTTGCATGGAGTTTGTAAGTTTGGCCGGCCTGACTCTATCGACTAAGTGCAGTTAGCTTTAAAGGACGCGGAAGAGACAAACAAATGAAAGCTTGTTTTATGGAAAAACTAGTGTAGTCTCATTTCGATACGGGGTTATGCGACATAAAAAGCACACGAGAACGACCCAAATATTTGTGTGGCGACACCATATGACTATTCCTATGCCAAAACTGACGACGTCATTGATTAAGGCAAGGTTTCTTTAAACGTGCCTATTGTTTTTCGATGGATAAAAATTATTTCGTCCAAGGCGTGCAGTGATTACGGCTTAAGAAATTTCGGAACGTTTAATTAACTAGAAATAGTGCATATGAAAAATGCACTTGTATCGTGACGTCGCCCTGAGGTCATCAGCACCGCGGGTTTGGACATGATAAAAAATTGATTGCCTTTCATTTTCTACGCAGACAATGAGTCAATGTGTGTCTATAAAGATTCATACAATTATTAGAGGGAACAGAGGCAGTATTGTCTACAAATACTGCAAGGAGAGTGGTTTGGGAATGATGGATTAGTACAATGTCGGAGCTAAAATTCCTTTTTCTTGCTTTAACCTCGCTCCGTGACTTTGCAAACTGATTATTTGAAGAATGCTATAATGCTATATGAAGAAATCGCTATAAATTATGACTGAACATTTTCAAATATGTTTAATGGCAGCATTCGAACACTGGGCATCAAAGTACAGAAGCCAGACTTTGAAACCATCACGCCAAGGACGTGTGGACAAGGGAAACAACTGCAATTAGCAGTGATTATGCTTGTTCGCAGTGTTATTAATTACTGCATTGCTTTGAAATTTTGGCAAATGAAGGCAGGTAAAGCGTAACAAACGATGCCACAAGAAAGTCTGAAGGCACAGCACGAAGAGTCCAAGTACTAACCATCATTCCCATGCTGGATGAACGATCGTAGTGCCAAAGTTACCTCTGGTAATTATCGATAGTGATTAAAGAGGACTATGTAAATAAAAACCAATTAGGAGTTCTTCATTTTTGTCCCGGTATACAAGTTCGTTTCATTATTAGGTCCTTTGTTACATGGGAGAGCTTACCTACTGGTTGCCTCGGTGCCTTACCTCCCACTTCCATTGCTGCTTCTGAGATCAGCCTAGTTACGGTTTCATTCATGACCTCTATGTTGTCTTCATCTTCCTGTTCTAAAGCTGCATATTCGTTTGCGAGCACCATCCTGAATTGTTCTGCCTTTACCCTTACTGCATCTAGGTTGGCCCTGTTTCTTCTCGACTAATTTTATTCTTCCTCCCTTCAAATTGAGAGAAATCCTAGACATCACTAGACCTCACCAGCAGAAGAAACGGCGACACATGAAAGTGTCAAACTCGAGAGATCACAAGGGATTCGCTGAACTGTCGAAACTGATTAACAAGAAGAAAGTAAGGGATATCCGAAATTATAACGTGGAACAGATTAAGGAAGCAGTAAAATATGGACGCAGCATGAAATCAGTGAGAAGAAAATTTGGCATAGAAAAAGGCAAAATGTATGCACTGAAAGATAAGCAGGTAAATGTCATCAGCAATTTTGATGACATAGTAAAGGTAGCGGAAGAATTATATACTGACATCTACAGTGACCAGAGCAGCCAAGCTACTTTCATTCGAAGTAATGACAAAAATGATACAGAGGCTCCTTCTATAATTAGCGATGAAGTTAGGAGAGCCTTGAAAGACATGACCAGAGGAAAAGCTGCTGGTGAACATGGCATAACAGTCGATTTAATCAAAGATGGAGGAGATATCATGTTTGAAAAGCTTGCGGCCCTATATATATATATATATATATATATATATATATATATATATACGCAATGCCTCACCGCTGTGTACCAGAGAGCTGGAAGAACGCCAACACGGACTTCAGCCAACCAAGAGAACAGGCTGGCTTCAGGAAGGGGTATTCTGCGATGGATCATATCCATGTCATCAATCAGGTAATCGAGAAATCTGCAGCGTACAAACAACCTTTCTAGATGGCTTTCATAGATTATGAAAAGCCATTTGATTCAGTAGAGATATCAGCAGTCATAGAGGCATTGCGTAACCAAGGAGTACACGAGGCATACCTGAATATCTTGGCAAATATCTACAAGGATCCCACAGCTACCTTGGTTCTTCACAAGTAGAGTAAAAAGTTACCTATCAAGAAAGGGGTCAAACAAGCAGAGACGATCTCTCCAATGTTATTAACTGCATGCTTAGAAGAAGTATTCAAGCTCTTTGACCGGGAAGGCTTAGGAGTGAGGATCAAGGGCGAATATCTCAGCAACCTGCGATTGGCAGATGACATTGTCCTATTCAGCAACAATGAGGACAAATTACAGCAAATGATTGACGACCTCAGCCGAGAAAGTGTAAGAGTGGCGTTGAAAATTAATATGCAGAAGACAAACATAACGTTCAAGAGCCTGGCAAGGAAACAAGATTTCAGGATCGCCAGTCAGCCTCTACAGTCTGCAAAGGAGTACGTTTGTCTAGGTCAATTGCTCACAGGGGACCTTGATCATGAGAAAAATAATTGACAGAAAAATAAAACTGGGTTGGAATACATACGGCCGGCATTACCAGATCTTGACTGGGAGCTTACCACTGTCGTTGAAAAGAAATGTGTACAATCATTTCATTCTACCGGTGCTAACATAGGGGGTAGAAACTTGCAGTTCATGAGAGTGGCTTGTTGGGCTAGTTGGTACATGGTTATAATTGGAGAATGCCACCAAACTTGTAAGTAGAAAAATTCGAGGAGACATAGACAAAGTGACAGGAAGGTGGCTGGAAACTTGGAAGTTAACAGTCCGCATAAAGAGCGATGGAACGAAAAATGTTAGACCTATCGTTAAGAGACAGGAAGAGGTTGGTGTGGATCAGAGAGCAAACGGGGATAGCCGATATTCTAGTTGACATTAGGCGGAAAAAATGAGGCTGGGCAGGCCATGTAGTGCGTAGGATGGATAACCGGTGTACCATTAAAATTACAGAATTGATACAAAGAGAAGGGAAGCGTAGTCTGGGAGGGCAGAAATCTAGGTGGGGTGGTGAAGTTAGGAAATTTCCAGGCACAAGTTGGAATCAGCTAGCGCAAGACAAGAGTAATTGGATATCACAGGGAGAGTCCTTCGTCCTGCAGTGGACATGAATATAGACTGATGATGATGATGATGGTGGTGGTGGTGGTGATACAAGTCCGAGCTGCCAGCGCTATCGCGAGATTGACAGGGAAGATCTATAATAACCAGAATTCTCGACCTTTTTCCCACACGTTCACAAAACCGCAAGGATTCTTTCCGCTTGATCTGCGAGCTTGTTTGGCCCACGTAGATGACTATGTAAGCTCTGCTTATTTTAGCGTAGGAGAAAGACAATGGGGGCTTCAATTCGGTAGTCACAAATGTGGCGACCTGATGTAGTCGTGTGTGCCAATGAATGACATGGTAAGTCGATCTGCTTTTCCGGCAGGTCCAACACGTGGATGACGTGTTTCCCGACGCCAACGGCGAGACGCTCGTCACTTGCATGGGCATCACGTCCGGTCTGGGACGCGTCTTGTTTGGCAGGCTCGCCGACCTGCCCAGCGTTAGTCCCGTAGTTTTACAGCAGGTAAGTGCATTCTTTAGGTTTCATACAAGATATTATGGGGTTGTAAGAATATGCAGGAACCCCAAGCAGTGTCTCATGGGCCCGCCATTTGACATTGTTTTGTATGTTCGCTGGGCTTTTTTGTTTCGTTTTGGTTTTCTCCCGCACTTTTGGGATTGGTTGCGCTTTCTGTATATTTCATGTTCATTGAGAAAATAAAGACGAAAGTGGGGTTATATAAACGTACTATATTTCTGTGTATAGTAGCAAGAAACAATAAATATATTTTGCGAAACGTATAGCCCTGTAGGCTTTTTTGTTTTGTTCGTTAGCTTTAAAATGATGTAATTTTGCAAAGGTTCCATTCACGCGCCCGACACTTTTGTAATATTTAGAACTATTCGAACTCGTCATTAGTACGCTTACGATGTCCTCTTCAAGACGGTCTTTTTAGTATGCTGTCTGACCATAGAAAATACAGCCAAGTGATGTGACAAGCACTATCACCGCGACCTGGAGTCCACGGTCATACGTTCTTTAAATTGAAAACCAAACAAAGCCGTTAATTATTGTCAGCATGCGTTTTTCTTGCAGAGCATATAGCGCTGCCATTTGAGGAAATCTACTCTGGTTTGTAGATAGTTACACCTTGCTGGCAATGGTAAGCGTGGCAATTTTAAATATGATCTGTTTGTCTAAAATGTTCATTAAAATATATAAATATTCATTTAATGCCACTTGGTTGTCCCAGTAACACTAGTGGAGTGGCATAGGCCGTGTCTAATTTCAGCCGCAGGTTTGGAACAGAAAGCACAGGCTGCAGCGGCGGCAGTGTGAAATAAAAGTTATTTTGTGGAACTTGCTAGTCAGAAAAGTGAAACGGGGTAGGCGATGTGTCAGCCACGCGCGCGACCGCATGGCGATGGCAGCTGTGCAAGTGCCAGGCGTAAAGCCACATCCGGCGAGCCCCCCAAACGTTGGGCTACGTGTTTTGCACAGCGCTCTCCAGAGAGGCCACTTGTGTGTTCTGCCACGTGCCGCGATGTACGACTTTCGGTTTCCGCTCGTTGGAGGGCACGTGTGCGCTCCTCCGTACATCTCTTTATTTCCGTTCACGAAGTACGCACCTGCAGTCTCCCGAAAATAAGCAAAATATCCTGTGAATTTTATATGTGTTCCTCTGACACATTTTCTGACTGCAGTGCTCTGCAGAGGCCTATCTTTGAAACTTATGTAGAACGCCGGCTTGCTAGAGCATTTAATTACGATTTGACGTACAGGTGTAGCGAAAATATTCCAGGCCTAATATTGCTTGGTAAATTACCATACCCTAAAGACTAACAGTATTTTTTGTTACGTTCAACATGCGTCTAAATTAAAAATAAAGTGCAGATTAGTGATCATTAGTCAGGTGGGCAATATCGCACAATATTACTTGTCCACTGGTGCGACTAATCTTCCTCGTATAAAGCCGTTTATTTCGGGTGAAAAGTTGTTAAGAAGTGTCAGTTCGTCGATAGAACACGCCGTAGTTGCTATTCGTAACGTATAGAGCATTCCTGTCATATATTGCTACAGTCGTTCCACTATATCTGTGGTCGCAAAGCATCATTTCACAGTCAGAGAAAATGGTCAATGGCTGCGGGACAATTTCTCACCGATATACGTTCGCAAGTATAATAAAAGAGCGGTCTGTGACAAGTTACAACGCAAGTAGACCATAGCAAAGGACAGAGATTGAACAGAGCGGATTTTTACAGCGAAACTGTCCACCTCTACCAGCCAAGGAAATTTTCGTGTCGTTGGCGTAAGCATAAAACGCCAGGCTAAAAATTGAATACAAATGACATATCTCCTTTCTAATCAGGCATACAAGCATACAGCTCAGCACTCGTTTTCAAAAGAAAAAAACCACAAAACAAGCATCAAAACCACATGACGGATGATAAGGCGCCTGTGGACAACGGGAACACCCTCGGACGCGTTCCGGCAAAGATAAGGTTTGCAGATTTTCGAAAGCGGTTGACGTCATTCAAAACCCTCGTGTGAAGCACAAACCGTATAATGTATGCCAATGACGTCTCCGAATAATGTGAAACACCTTCCTTCTCCCGCGTGTGTTTCCCGGTAAAGATTACGGTTGCGTAAGCTACTCCGAGTGGAAAAGTAACCAACAGCACAGAAATCACGTTGTGACGTCACCATGGTGTGGCAACTAATTCAGTTCATTCCAGGCTACCAAGGGTAGACCAAGGAAAGTAAAGACGCCAGAAGAACAGCGTAAATATAAAGTCGTGAAGTAATAAAGGGTGTGGTTAAGTACAATTTACTTGTCTCTCATTTCACTCTTTGTAGAGCCATGTGTGTGAATTCAAGTGACGTCACAATGGGTAATCGTTGTGGGTATCGTTTACAGCTTCGCTGTACAATCACCTTCACAGCGTGGACTGGAGCCACCGTTTTTTTCCTTTCTTTTTCTTTCTTTCTTTATTTAATAGAACAGGTCCAATAGGGGGCCGAGGCTAAAGCAATATGGTCATCTGACGGGGCCCGTGCCTTTCTTATACGTGGATTTAGAAAAGCAGTTTCCGCTTGTCGTAGGTCGACAGAAAAGCAGTGCCTTCATGTACTACGTCTACCACGTTTAGTAAATTCCTGTTCAAGCAAAGAAGAAATAATTTACCATCACATCACATATATTCTTCTTTAAATGGTTTTACATATGAGTAGAAAGCAGAACATGCCATTGTGATGTAGCTTCAAGCGAAGAAATTGCACAGAAAACTGGAAAATTGGTTAAAAACAGTCACAATTATTCACGGAAAAAAGTTTTGCGACAACCACAGTGCAAAATTAACATTCCGACGACATGAAGGATTCATAATACAATCTATCATAAAAATAAAATATGAAATCATATGCTTTACACACATTCGCTTCCGAAGGCTCCAAGCAGTGCCAAGCACACGACCAGTGCACACTCCTTTGCGTGTCCTCCAGCAGCCCAAGTAGCACATGTCGTGAGAGCAGTAGCCCAGGAAATACTGGCTGCGTGCTACGGATCTCTGATAGTGTCAAGACCGTCTGACGCATACGTTAAGCAGTGCCAGTTTGACACGTTGGACAGTAATTTGAGCAAGGTATATGGGTCCACAGAGAAAGTGTTCTTTCATAGGCCTGTCTTTCTTTCATCGTAGTAAAGACACCTTTCCACACATTCCCCTTTATGAAGAAAAAGACAATGCTGCTTTATATTAATGAACGGCTGCACTCTCTCCGTGTTAAATAATCATTTGTGAAAGCCTAAGTTAATAGCATCCCTGTTAAACCTATTACTTGCTTGTAAACGCATTGTCTGCGGCCCATAGTTGATTCAATTTCGGATTCGGAATTTCCTAGCCAGTATTACTTTTAGAAAGCTCACTCTAGAGCTTACACTTCTCTATATGCTGCGCGAGCCTGAAATAAGATATTTGGTTTGAATTCACGTTGTTGTACTTGGTAATAAAAGCGATTTGTGTTTCGTTTTCTGACGTCACCGTAATAGTTTTGAGATATACGTAATATTCTTTCTTTTGTAATCGTATCAGCTTTTGAATGCTCGTGTGTGTTGTTGTCTACCGTACTAACATAGTATAGCTTAGCTTGGAGTAGAATAATGAGTGGAACAAGTTTATTTTTAACCATGTTGGTATGTATTGTTGTATTCTATGTAAACACAAGTAGCACATGTGGGTTTATTGGCCAGTTGTCTTCACCCAAAAAGGTCACGTGCTCGTGACGCCTGCGGCAGAAAAGATTTTCCACATCTTCCGCCTAGGTTTGTCAGTGGTGGCGCAGGCTAACACTCCCAGGGTTAGCTCTTGTTGTAAAACATAAATACCCCCGAAAGCGGATGGGAAAACGGCGCGGCGGTAGCTAAATGGCAAGAGCATTGCGGGCGTAACGCGAAGACGTGGGATCGTTCCCCACCTGCGGCAAGTAGTTTTTTTTTTCATGCACTTTCATTTCCGTTAATTTATCATTTCTCTAATTCAATTCGTAAGTGCAAATATTTTCCGTATGTTGTCTTTGGCGTTTGTTTGTTGGCTTCCTATTACTGAGCGTATGTTATAATTGATGTTTGCTCAAAAAAAGTGATAGCTCTATTGTATAAGACAGTTTCGAAAACCTAAGAGGGAGAGGGGCATAATAAGTGAAGAGAAGAGAGTTATTCCAACTGCGCGAGATTTTTCACCTAGTTTCGCGGCTCAGAATAGGAACCCACCTTTCATTACCTACTTGCAGTGTCGTCTACGACGCAGATTGTTTTAAGGAGTGCCCAAAATTGGTATCGTCATTGCTGGAATGTCACACCTTCTGTCCCGATGTTCTAGGTGTCGTTCATGGCCATGGGCCTGTTGACGCTCTCGATAGCCGCAGCGCACACCTACGTGTCCCTGGTGCTGGTCTGCCTCCTGCTGGGGCTCTGCGACGGCTGCTTCATCTCGCTCATCGGACCAGCGGCACAGAGGCTGACCGGGACCCGCGGTGCATCGCAGGCCATCGGCTTCCTGCTGGGACTCTGCTCCGTGCCGCTCACTGCCGGGCCCCCCGCTGCCGGTGCGTTATGACAAGCAGAATGTCTTATGTCGACTAGCACAATATATATCTTTAGGCGAAGCAAAGATACCAAAGGAGAACAAGGCAACTCCTTCCCTCAGTTCAGAGCCAAAGGCTCGTTGAAAAAGCTTGTCTTTTGCAAGGAAACAGCGGCCCTTATTAGTATGATATACCGGGTGTTCCTTGTTTTTTTAACTGAAAAGAAGTTTTTAAATAAAGTTGCCTATGGCCAATGACCCAGTTTACAATCAGGAACAGGATTGTTCGAAGAGGCGGACATTATTTGCACGGGAAAACGAAACGCATAATTGGCAATGTAGAATAATTTCATTAGGTTTTAATCAAATCTCTTGGCGGCATATAGGGCAATTCGAAAAATGCAGCCAGTGCGATTCTGGAGTTGACATCATTTTAGACATACGTGACGTCAGAGTTGAAGCCAAATGCACCGTTCTACCTACGTTTTCAACAGACGCCATTGTATGTAAAACATAAATAAATAAATAAATAAATAAATAAATAAATAAATAAATAAATAAATAAATAAATAAATAAATAAATAAATAAATAAAAATTTCCGGATTTTACATCCTGAAACTGGCAAAGGGGGTCATGAGTTATGCCGTATAGTAGAGCTTCGGATTAATTTTCACCGCCTATAGTTCCTTAACGTGCAACGAGTACAAGGTACTTGAGCGTTTTGGAGTTCCTCCTCTATCTGAAGGCAGGCCCCGCCGCAGGAGTTCAACCCACGAGCTCAGGCTAAGCAGCGCGACATTACAACAACTCCGCTACCACGACCGTTTAATGTATTGCAGCACAAAAATATAATTTGATCGCACCCACACTGGAAATCAGTATCTCGAAACTTGTGTCATCCTCAGAATTTCTTTCATGTGGATACGCCCTGTGGATTCGGCTACAATTGTTTAGTTCTGATATGCGCTGTAAAGTGAATAGTTATTTCTTTGTTAGTGAAATTTCCGTTGTTATGCAATTAGGCAATTTTTTTCATAGTACAAATATTGCCGGTTTCTTCGAGCAAACCTTGTCAAAAAATTTGAGGTGTGCTAGCTACCACAGACAACTTTTTTTTTTGGCCAGACCACCTGATATACAGCCGCCTTTCCACGAAGCACCCGCCATGGTTGCTCAGTGGCTATGGTGTTGGGCTGCTGAGCAGGAGGTCGCGGGATCGAATCCCGGCCACGGCAGCCGCACTTCGATGCGGGCGAAATGCGAAAACACCCGTGTACTTAGATTTAGGTGCAAGTTAAAGAACCCCAGGTGGTCCACACTTCCGGAGTCCCCCACTACGGCATGCCTCATAATCAGATCGTGGTTTTGGCACGTAAAACCTCATAATTTAAGTTTAATCTTTCCACGAAGCAAAGAAAACAGAGGTCGGGTTGTAAAACGTGTAAACGAGGATGCTGAAGAGAGGTGGCTATGCGTCGTAGGTCATTTTCCATGTGACGCCGAACACGCAGGCGGGTTCATTTGCGATCACTGACGTTAAAGAGTATTTGACACGGTCACTCTTTTTGGTCACTAGGTAGTAACAAATAGCCCTTTTGTTGCGAGATAACTTAAAGGCACACAAGAGAGAAACACCAAATCAATTTAGACTAAGAAACTGCCCTTTCTATGTTCTATTTCTATTTCCATTTTCGTCAGTTTCACTGTAGTAGATTGCAAGGAGAGAACGAAGATCAAACTTATCTTTTTTTTTCAAATTTCGCGCCGAACTATTTGGTTGGTCGTGACTTAGTTAAATTTCTCGAAACTTGCTATGTTAGGTCTCTAACTCTTTTCGAAAGGATTGTAGTCGATCTTTAATACTGAAAATTCAACTTAGGATCATGCAACCGGTGCCGTCAAAATCCTCGTCGTCAGGGCGAGATGTTGCGGGAAGTTAAAGTGCCGAACTGTCGAGCAACCTCACTACTACCGCCTTCGTCCTGTCAGCTAGCACCTGTCTGCTAATGACGACGTCTTCGGTAAAGCTGGACTCAAACTAAATTAGTACAAGTCTTACCTCGGGCGTCGACAGATTACAGTGCGGGGCCATCTTGTTGACGCTTCCGGTATACGCTGTACCTAACCCAGAAAAAAATGCGCTGTGAATTATGTTTTTGGGCCCAAGTCGGCCAAAGATGTCCGGAATTTTTGGGGACGGCGTTCCTACTTCCTATGGTTCGTAAAAGATTTTGCAGCAATCGCATGCCTGCTTACTGATCAACTGGAAAAAGACGTGCCTTTTGCATAAGGTCCGCCTCAAGCTGCCAATTTTTCTGAGTTCACCATCATGAGTTTTTCTGAGTTCACCGATGCCCGTTGACGCGGAATTGGTGCCGGCTTAGCGCAACGCCAACGTTGACACGACCGTATTTTTACACATGCTAGCCTTTTCCTCACAGCCGCAGAGCGCAATTATTCGATTGCGAAGCGTTAATGTCTTGCTCTCGTCGGTGCAGTTTCCAAATTCCGGCCACATTTATGCGGCATACCCTTCTCCGTAATACCAGATTATTACGTGCTCTGCTGGCTTTCGTCATTCAGGGATCGTTCGGGCCGTATTTGTCACAGGGATTTGCTTTAGCAAAAATATTCATATAAGGCTGTTACAAATCCGGCCACTTGCATCAAGACGCAGATTGTTTATCTCTTCACCCTGTGAATGAACTACCGGCCGTTACCACCGAAACTGACGTCGAAACGTGCATTTTTTTCTTCAGATTTTCAAGTGTTCCACATCGCCGACGAGCAACGCCGTGACACATCTTTGCACGCCCTGATTGAGTGCCTCGTAGCTTCACCTTCAGAAGCACCCCTTCTCTTTTCCTACCCCAAAGATGGTGTATTTTACCACCACAACGTTCACCCCGATGGTTCTGCCCTCACCCTCGTCGTTCCGATACACCTCCGCTCGACTGTTCAGCACGAACTCCATGATGCCTCAACTGCTGGCCATCTCGGCTAACCTCCCTGTATTTCCACCTATTCCTCTCGGCGTCCCTCAATTATACGAATCCGCCGACGATTCTCTTGACCTGGCGTCGCCTGCTCCCTACGAAAATACGTTGCCCCGTGTGAGCAATGCCAGCGCCGAAAAACACCTTTGGCCCTAATTTCAGGGCACTCTCAACCACTCGACATCCCGTCAGATCAGTTCTTTCACGTTGGCTTGATCTTACTCGGCCATTTTCGTGTGTCAACATCTGGCAACAAGTGGGTTGCTGTGGCTGCACATTACGCCACGTGCTATGCGATAACCCAAGCACTACCAACAAGCTGTGACACATGTGTTGCTGATTGTCTACTTCGCGACGTTATTTCGCAACATGCTCTGCAGCCTCACGCAACTGCCCAATGACCGTGGCCGTTGAATTATTTTGAAGAGTCATCGCCGACATCCTACAGTCCTGTACAACGCTCCATAAGCTCGCCATCCTGAAAATTCACAAGAAATTGTCTTACGGACCATTTCCACGCAGCCTGCTCTTCGGCGGAACGCACCACGCGCGGCCTTCCCATCCCGGAGCCGAAACTGATCTGAGACGACGGAATCCCGGCGCAGCGCGCGCCAACCCCCTTTACTTCCCTTTCGCACACAAATCTTTGCGCCAGGACACAGCTGGTTGTTCCCAGTTCTTTTTTCGACCGAGAATCAACATTCAACTAGACACGTTCCTTCCATCCGGAACTACATCGGTCAGCGAATATGCACAAGGCACCACCACCCGGACTGCGCAAGCTCGGCAGGTTGCCAGCACTCGTGTTTTGACCTCCCAACAGATCCAGCAGCGTCTGTACCTTGGTCGACACAAAGACATGCATTTATCGCCCCAGTCGCTTGTACTACTGTGGTCCCCATCTCGACACGTTCGGGTCTCGGAAAAGCTGCTGTCTCGGTACACGAGTCCATAACACGTAGTTTGTGCCGTCACTCCCGTGACATATGATGCCGTCCTCACCGCTCCCACTAACTCATTTGCACCATAGTCCAGTCATGTTGTGCATGTCAAACACCTCAAACGTTATCACTCAGCCTCTGCTACAGACATTTAGACACGCCGGGATGACTCTTCTACAGCCGGGGATAACGCTACGTGCGTTCGTCTCTAGAAACATGTGCATGATTACCTGACGAATAACTGACCACCTGGCTCGAACCTTTTCAACTCGTTTGGTCAGCGCTTGCTTTATTTTATAAATACATGGTGCGTTTTCAGCAGCAGCAAATTTTTTCAAGCGACGCTTGTATTGGTTCACAAGTTTCGGTGGTGTTGTAGTCACGCAAAAACTTACGTGTGGCACATACACCGCATTGATTATGCGGGTATGAGCAAGGGATATGCGGGTATGAGCCAGGGACAAGAAAGAAGTATAGAAGGAACGAAAGAAACAAAGAATGAAAGAAAGTGTAATTGCGAGGAAAGCTGTGCCGGTGTCGGATCACGTGACGCGCACGACCATACAAGGTCGTTTGGTGTGTCGCGGGGAGGGAAAGGGAAGGAAAGGGGGTTGGCGCGTACTCCGCAGCGCTTCCGTCACCTCAGATCAGTTTCGGCGCCCGGATAGGAAGGCCACGCGCGGTGCGTTCCGCCCAGGAGCAGGCTGCGTTTGAGCAACGGTGCCATGAACTTGCTCGGGAAAGGGATACCTAGCGTGAGGGGTTCCGAAGCCCAGGGGGAACGTCAGGGTCGTCTTTCCCACCAGGAACCCAACAACGGTGATGCACGCCTCGACAACGCTAGCGCCAACTTCCCCGCTGCAACGGCCAGGTTTCAACGCGAGTTTGTGAACTAGAACTTCGGAGCCAGCTGCAGTGCCTGTGATCGGTTGTGGTTCGAGCACAACGTGGTACTCGTCAGTGGAATTCGTTCCGAGGAACACCGAAGAAACACACGACAAGCTTCGCTTACCCCCATTTCCTCGACAGGGGAGGAGCTGCTAATTTAAAAAAAATTGCCTGTAGCAGAAAGCGCAATTCTAACCTCTGATCTAAATTACTCAGTTGGGCGGTTAGTACCAGCTGTGATGTTAATTACGAGCTCGCTTTGAAGGAACGCCAAATGTAAAACCTAGGCGACGCGACACTTATCTGAAACTCAGAAAATCTATGAAAAAGAGGTGTCGCGGATTTCTTGCCTACCTTAAGGGGAGCATTGCACACGGAACGTAGCCGGCGTTCGCACTGCGGTTACAGGCAGTGTTAAGAACTTTTCAGTCCATTGTTGTCTGATAGATATTCGATGGTCCGTTTGCATTATGACACTCGTCAATGTTCGGTAGGAACCGTATGTTTTGATGAATAAGCTGTTCGCGAATTTTCTCACGTGAAGCACGCCCTTCCGACCGAAAGCTTAACCTTATTGGTTGAAACACAAAGCACAAAGAGCGATGGAACGAGAAGTGGTAGACCTAACTTTAAGAGACAGGAAGAGAGTGGTGTGGATAAGAGAGCAAAAGGAGGTAGCCGATATTCTAGTTCACATTAGGAGAAAAATAATGGTGCTGGGCAGGCCATGTAATGAGTAGGTTGGATAACCGGTGGACCATTAGAGTTACAGAATGGATACCAAGAGAAGGAAAGTACAGTCGATGACGCCAGAAAACTAGGTGGGGTGATGAAGTTAGAAAATTTGCAGGTGCAAATTGGAATCGGCTAGCGCAAGACAGCTAGTACACAGAATCGGCTAGCGCAGGACATCAATATAGGCTGATGATGATTCGTTGATACTATGGCGGGAAAGAATGTCACATGTTGAAAACCCGCGGTGTGGATGCTATTTAAATTTTTTGTCATAAAGGAACCTTATGGAAAATTTAGAACTGTAATGGTTTGGGCTAGTTCTTTTTCCATGAGGCTGTGTGGTGCAGCGCTAAGCTGCACCACACAGCTGCACCATCCTGCTTGACGCGGAACCACACAGCCTTATGGAAAAGTTAAGGATAATGGTGTGCTTAAAATTTACGGCAATTTGTTACTGTAACTTTGCGTAATTACGTTTTAGTGTATTTAGGAGGATCATATTTATATTGATAGTGATATTTCAGTTTCTGAAAGTAGCTTTCTTTCAGGAATTTCCACTGACACGCAACGCAATTAAGATAACGCATACATCTCTTAAACTTGTCGCATTTATAAAGTTCTACTCATAGCCCAGGAAAAGGCAAGTGACAGGTGACACAAACGAGACTATGCGCGATCGTCTTGTCCATGTCGCCTTGTTTCTCATTGTATTATCAGCTTGTAATGGATACTGTCTCTTTCTCCATTAAGAATTCCTTCAATGGATACAGTAGACTGTCAGCTAAACCTTGAGTAATTGTGTGTAATATTCAGGCTGATATAGTATATTCTAGACTGCACTTGTAGCTGCCAGACAGACTTTCGGTGGTGCTGAGGTTCAGCCGACAGAATTGTTGAGCATACTCATGCCGTTATCGCATCAGCCCGCCACAGCCTGGCCAAATAAATGCTGAGTAATTTTCTAATCTTTCCATGAAAAAAATTAGCTTGAAATGTAAACGCGAAGCGATGTGTGCGAAAACTGATATGCCTTTGCCGGCAATCTGTGCCAGCAAACACAGTATTTTGAAGACTTTCACAACAATTGTCGGCCTTGTCACTGTTTGTTGCCCCGTCTGTTTTCTATTATCTAGTTGCAAATTGATCGCAAACAAAGTTGTGGAATAAAAATTAGGTCGAATCGCCACAATGATGCTCAGTATTTGTGACTAGAGTTCCTAAGTTTTATAAAGCCAAAGTACCGTTAAAAAGTTGGGACCATCAATTATTGCATCAAATAACTATCCCTTCATGGATCATGTCATTTTCTTTCATGCCGAGAAGAGAGCTTTCCAGTGCACTTGTATACTGACGTTCTTTTACTCTATACTTCTCGTTATCGTGCTCTTTCTGAACGGTTGCTGTATTAGCGCTTGCATCCGTTTACGCTAACCAATAAAAAAACTGTAATTATCGTGTCTTTCAGACTGATTCATCGAAGACCATCACTAAAAGCTTACCGAACAATAAGTAAGAATACACTCGGAATCAGAACCACAGGAAGGGATTTTGTTGCATGTCGCCTTATGTGAATAGAATAATTAAGGCTCCTAAACGACAAACCTGCAAAATTAGCGACTTCACTTGCATTCAGTAAAGATTGTTATCATAAGGAAGGTACTAGTAGTCGTCTCCTATCAGTAAGTGGGATGAAATTTTTTAAAATGCGGTATGAAATGTTCGGCACCAGCAAAGTGCGAGCTCCTCGCATCATGGAAGTGGTGCAATGAGATGTCAAAAACTGCGGATAAACAACCCAGTACACTAAGCTTTCTGTTCATTGGAGCTGCTAATCGTTGACCGGCTATTATACTTAATGTTATTTCATTAGGGCCAGAACGTTAATAGCCAGCGCGGCTGCTCGGCATTACCTAAAGGATCAGTTGCCGTCCGCAGTGCGATCTAAAATCTCGGAGACGGTGTGCTAGTGCTTTCATGGTATCCGTACACCACCAGACTCACGCGTCATCTGTTTAAGTGGTATAAAGAAGAAATACTCCTTAACTAAAACTATTTTAAACAAAGTGAACTATCGTTGAAGCTCGTCTTTAAGAAAAAAAACACACAATAATGCAACAGTCTGGGGCTACATTTAAAACATTTTTCTTTTTTGTGTCTCCGTAGGAATTCTGTACGACCAAAGAGGAAACTACAACCTCGCATTCCTGCTTGCTGGCGTGCCTCCAATTGTGGCATCGATTCTCATGTGTGCCATACATTTGATAAAAACGGTGAGTGACATCTTCCAACAACTGACGTCATTGTCTTTCCATTCTGCTCTCTCTGACCCGCACGATTGCTTCTTGTATTGTTCGTCGATGCTAACAGTTTTCCGTACTCCTACTTCTTTGTTATAGCTTCTGTTTTATGATTTGTTCTGACGACTATGACCTAATGCTGTACATGTTCGAGTCCACGCGGCAATAGTTACTCTAAACCGATTTAATATTGTGTTTCTTGTTTCTTGCAAGATGATAAGGTGAATGATGAGGTGGAAGTGAACTTGGGCACTTATCTGAAGGTAGCCTGAAGGTACAGGAGACGACTACAAAAGTACCTATGCAAAAGAAGGCTTGGTAGTTGAAGTGTTTGTACTATACTCTTGCATCATGGTACTTAATGAGTATGCCAGCTTTTCAGTTTATGCATATGCCAGCAGATGTTTGCTTCCGCAAATCTCACTTAGATAATAGGTCTCTAGTATGAAAAATAGACTGCTACGGATCTGGGTACCCTGAAGACTCCTCGCTAAGAATAATATAATTTCAAACGAAGGCGTATAAATCAAATAACTGGCACAACATTTTATTATAAATCATTAGGCACCTATACAAGCATGTCCCAAATAAAATCTACGCATACGAAGTACCCAGTTGAACTTATGCCTCGACTTTAAACATACACAACAGCCATGGCGCAAACTAAGCTAGAACATGAACAGTACAAGCACCAAAGTAAACGCTCCAACACAGGCTATACATTCTGCTGCAAAGATGAGCTTTAGGCACAAGACAAATTCCTACATTATGATTCTAAAATGAGCTTGTCAGTGAACAGCAAAGCCTATACCAGCAAGGCAATGAAATTTAAAAGTGCTGCGTCGTTTCACTGTATGTTGCCAATTGTGAATTGTGTCTAGTGTACGCCTTAGGTTATCTTGATGCTGACAGCACCCAAAGCAATACAATATACTTGCGTATATATGTGTTCCGCCCCAACGTTACAGCTTTGCTACCTGTCATAACAACTTCATAGCTGTATTGCAGCGTTGTCATTCGGGTTACTGTAGTATGCCATATGCTTACAGCCTTGCGAACGAATACCAACCACGGCGACGGCCAAGTGAAGAACGCTCACTTTTCTGAACTGTTTTCGTGTTCTTGCCGCTGTGCGCTATAACAATGAACATAATATTGTATATTTATAGTGGTGACAAAAAAGAACACGAAATAAATTCTAATCACCTAGCTGAAATAACACTAAACATTTCTATTGTCTCGAGTGTGAAACTCACCAACCACGAAGTCCGGTTATGGCATCAGTAGAAACGCCCTTGTAACTGTGGAAAGTGAAAGGTTTTACTAATACCGCAATTACACGTATTTCCGCTGCATAAAAGATAAATAACAGACTTTCGAACAATTCACGCTTAAGATTGTTACAGCTGAAATATTTCGAATAATACCGAACGGCGTACGTTATTTAAGTGGAAATGCGGCAATTCGGACAATAATGCTTTGTTTTCTTCGAACAAAGTTTCATGCTCACTAATACTGCACTTCCAACTGAAGTGATTAGATGAAAATCTTGATAAGCAGATATTGAATTTGCAAATTTGGTCAAACTACTTACATAGCCTTGAAACAAGGCTTGCCAAGCAATGACCGAAATGCGGGGCATACAGTGCTCGGTTGGCTGGCGGACATATACTATCTCGTCAAAAGACATGACATTCCCAGCAGAAGATATCCCAGCAGAAGATATGGCATTCATGAAAATGGTAGAAGGAAAAGTATAACACGCCATTAAAATGCACTTGAGAATTAAAAAAATCAATTTCTTTTCTTTTTAAGTGCTTAGCAGATATTTGTGTTCCACGACATATTTAGACATACCACACTAATTATTCCAAAAATGTGCCATTTCGCGACAGGAGCACACCGTGAAAGAACCGCGCAAAATCAAAGAACTTCCTTGCGCCAAATATAAACAAGCAAAGAATACTGCCCAAAGGTATTGAAACCATGGGGGCCTAGCAGAACTAAGGCTTTGACTTGGGTGAGTTCGATGTTGTGCGACGTAAATTTGGGCGGCATTACCTTCCTCAATTATGTTATACGGTGTTCATTAAACACAATAAAGGAAACGGAAAAGAGAATAAATTTGGCGAATTGTGCATAAGATCTCTTGGTCCTTATTGCGGTGGCACAGAAAATCACAGACCAGAAGCAAGCAGCAGACAGAAATATTAAAATAAAAATTTGCCCTTGCGCATCAATATAAAATCCTGATCGATTTTTTTCAGGCAGGTGCTTTCTTTTTTTCAATGCGCTGAAGAATTCGTAGGGGTAATTATTACTGAGTACAATTTTCCTGTGAATCGTACGGAAGACATACGTAAATAATACTCAGCCCGCACTGATCCTGCGCAAATATTATGAAGAACACGGGGAATATTGAGAAATATGGAAAATTGGAGGTCGTAGTGTTTTCCATATATTTCTTTGTTATAATTAGAAGGTGATAACTCTTTATTATAACTTACCTAAATGCATATGATCACATATGATACGCTACACTGCTCTTATCAGCCGGAGGTTTGGCACACCAGCGACCTTTACTTTTTAGTGGGGCAGGCCCTACGTGGCTACCATGGCTACCAAACAATCAGTAAGTGCCCTGACAGAAGGCAGCTCTGGGCGTATGGTATGGTATGATAAAACTGCAATAAGGTCCCTACGAACGCGCGTCAGCACGCAGCGGGCCGCTCCCACGTCGGTACAGAAAGGCCGAGCCTCTCGGCTGCGTCGCGGACCCGATGGTCCCATAGCTGTCGCCATAGAAATATGTGCCATGATCATGCGGTCATTTCAATCTGTCGTGTGGAGTAGAGCGCACCATGCGCGGTAATAGTGCGAAGCGTTTCTTACAAGACCATTTCGCGGGCAGGGTATCTCGCAGCTTATGTGGGTCGATCCCGGTGATAGTGTAGCCTGTATTGGCGTTTTCGTGGACTGATGCCTGTGATAGGGCAGTCGAAAATTATGTGCCGCTGGGCCGACTGGGTGTGCGCACTGGGTATTTGCACTTGCTATGTGCACTGAGCACTTGCCAGTGAGTATGTGCCACTGGTTATGTGCTCCTGGGTATGTGCCATTAGGCTTTAGTTTGCTTTCAGTCTTCTATCTTGCTATTGCAGACATTCTATCTTACTTGTAATAAATACAAATACCATAGCATATAATGTCTACGTAACAATTCGCCACAAAACATTTAGATTATTTGTACAGCGGTTCCCTACCAATAAGGAATGCTTTGCATTACTTAGACGTGAATTAGAGTTGAGTCAGCCATTTTTCTTTACAAAATGCGAGGTCTCAACGTTCCCTCCGTACTACATAGTTTAGTCATCTCATTACGGTTTTCTGTTTCCAGGACCCCGACGAGCAGCACGACGTTCGGCCAAAGGAAAGCGACATCCTCGGAACGAGGCGGCTCAGTGCGCTCGTGGCTTCGGAGCCGTGAACAGAGTATAGCGAGAGCGGCGCTATACGTCAACAGTATCCTTGCCGCGCATATAGGCAGAATGACATGCGACGGTGACAGAAGGAGACAAATGAAGAGCCAGCGACAATACCGCTGCTGAACGGAGAGTTCAATACTAGAACTGTGAGAGCGTGAACACGAACAGGGTAACTTTTCCATCCATTTGTGCCGCGACGGAAACAATCAAAATGGCGATTGCTGCTAAACGCTGTGCAGTTCCATCTGCTCTTGTGGGCAAAGGCTGGACAGCTCACGGGCAGAAGGACGGGAAGATTTCGAGGTTGTCAGAAGTGGATCCACACAGCCAAGCCGTCAGGACAGCAAGGCCAAGTGTCGACAGTTTTCTTTTGTGTTGTTTTTTATTACCGCAGATAACATTGCGTTATTTCAACCTTTCTGTGACTTGTCTCATGGGACAGTCAAAAATTCGAAAGGTTGTGAAATGTTTGTGTTTCTTCTCCGTTATTCATAAAAAAGAGACACATCAGAAACGCATTTTTCTCTTTCTTCTAATTTGTATGCATGATAATAAGGGGAAATATCGCCCTTATTTGGAAACAGAAATATTGAAAAACTGAGGGTGTCGAATGCGTTGACATCACTATCGACTTTCTTGGCTGGCGGGACTAAGAAAATTATCTTAGTAGTCCTAGTGCCTACTCAGATTGTCCGGTTTTCATAGCTGTTTAACCAGAGAACATCACCAGCAGCGCCCGCAACACTTAGTGTGCATATCGCGCTCAGTGTACCCGGTTTTCTGGCGGGGAGATCCCTGAGGTATCCTTTAACTGACACAGTACAAAAGTAGGAAATTTATTGTGGAAAAAGGAACACGTTTTCAGTAATTCTTCTTCCCCAGGATTATCAACCGTCTGTAGTACACCTGCCTACAGATTTCTTCGGCGAGTGCCAACGAGAACAGTCTCTGCGAACCAATGCTCTCGGCCACATGACTGGCTTGAAATGAATACCACTGGTGGTCCGTAGTTTCTCTAAAACAAGCTCCACATTACATTTCCTTAACTATGTTCCAGCTAAGGCCTCACTGGGCTTTGTAACTTATCGGTAATTATCATTTGTACATCCTAACCAAATCATAAAGCGAAGCAAATTAATGTGCAAAGGAAAGTAAATGTGTGAAGTGACATAGTAAATAGGATCATTACTGGAGGTCCAGCTATAACTTCACGCCAGGACTCGCAAAATATACAGCGAACTAGAACGCAAGATTGGGTGTTACTTCGCTGTAGAATGTAAGCTTGCACACACACACACACACACATGTATATATATATATATATATATATATATATATATATAAGCTGTAGTGTTCATCACATGTCCACTGGAGGACGGAGGCCTCTCTCAGCGATGTGAAATCACACCTATCTGACGCTGATTGCAAAGTGCGCCTCGAAATTTCTTAATTTCATGACGCCGCCTAATTTTCTGCTGTTCTCAAGCGCGCCTCCCTTCCCTTGGAACCCATTCTGTCAATCTAGTGATGAACCCGTTATCTGCCCTACGCATTAAATGCCCAGCTGCATTCTTTCCCTTAATATCCCCGAGAATAAAGGGTAACCCGTTTGCTCTTTGATTCACACCGCTCTCTCTTAACGTTACGCCAGCATTTTTCGTTATATCACTCTTTGCGCGGTGCTTCTGTGTTAACCTCCACATTTCTGCCCCGTATGTTAGCCCTGGTAGAATGCAATAATTGTACACTTTTGTTTTCAACGACAGTGGTAAGCTTCCAGTCCGGATTTTGCTAATAACTGCCGTATGCGCTGCAACCTATTTGGTTTCTTCAGTAAATTGCTTTCTCATAATCAGGGTCCCCTGTGAGTAACTGACCAAGAGGATTTACTGTACTGAATGTCAACTGTTGGTGATTGTGCGTCAGATGCAATAGCAAAATGTTCCTCCACTGCCGTCGGCACAGTATCTCATCTGTTGCATAGGCACTAGCTGCAGGTTTGGAGCAGAATGAAGAAATAGTGATGGGCACTGATTTATTATAACAAAAGGCATCTACATAAAGGCAGAAACCAGCTTCCTTGCAGTAAAAATATCGACAAGGTGAGGCTGTGCCTGCCCGTTGAAGTCATTGACTACTTGACCTAGATATAAGGCACTTCAGCAACAACTTGGGAAACACTGCCGGTTACAATTGCTAGGTTGCTCTTTATCACCGATAGTCTCAAAGCACAACAAGACGGCGTTTGCGGTTCACTTTAAAGCAATATCCTTGTTTTCGAGCTTGCTTAGTTCAGAGAAGGAACCCGCCTCCATGACTCAGTGGCTATGGCATTCTACTGCTGTATACGAGGCCGAGGGTCCGATGCCCTGCCCCGGTGGCCGCATTTCAATTAATATCAATAGAACGCACGTGTACGTAGATTTAGGTGCGCGTTAACAAAACTTTCAACCATCACAATTAATCCGGAGCCCTGATTATGACGTCCTTCGTAACCACTTGTGCAGTTTGGAGACCTTAAACTAACTCTTAGCTTAAAATTTCTTCACTCAGAGTACTTCCCTTATAATTATCGTCTTTCTGGCAGGATGGCCAAATCTCCCGAGGGGAAGACGCTGCCTCGAATTCCCAGCTAGCAGTCCACAAGGCTGGCTATGTGCTCTTCCTCTTTTACATGCATAACGATGTCACTTTAACTGTCTGCTATTTCGGAAGCTTGTGTAGTGCTGGATCCCTTCACAAATGATGTTAAATGCTTTTGCATAGTATATACTCCTCTACAGTCTTCAGATAATGCAGAAGCAGCGTGGTCAGTGTTCAGTGGAGTCCATAAGAGCCATACGTTCCTCGGCAACACTCTTTCTTGACTTCAGTGGCAGCTATAGCTGTGGGCTACACTCCCATTTTTCTAGATATTCCTAAAAATGCATGTGAAACACTCGAATACATTTAACAGCGGAGCGGCCGGAGGTTGTCCCATATAGCGTAGACCAGAAACTGTGCCTGGCGATAACTCCAACGCGCGTTGCCTAGGAACCACTTGGCACAGCTGCGCCTCGCTTCACCGCAGCTCCGCACCAGCGCGCTGGGTTGTTACGACCACGCACGTGCTCCATCTTGCCATAACGTCACTTTGCGTCGCCTAGCAACTATATGTGCGTCGCTTCGCCTAGACAGGTCAACGCTTCACCAGGCCGCCTCTTGAAGCGCGTCATGCGGCCAAGCAAGAATGCACGTCTGCGGCGAGTCGATCCGGAATACCATGACGAAACTGCAGCCGAGAAGAGGCGTCATCGAGCCGAAGGTCCCGAGTTTCGAGAAGGAGAACGCGAGAGTTTGCGTTTCAGTATCCGCCGTCGTGGGATAGCGACCCTGGCTGTAGCTTGCTCGATCACAAGCTCCTCTGTTTGCTACAGACTTACTCCACGAGTGCAAGCTGCGCTCATTTTTACAATACAATCGCTGAACCTATCTGAACGAAATTTGTTGAGGATGAGGAGGACAAAATATTTATTTGAAACCAGAGGCTCGTGGTTTCTTCAGATGCCGAAGGCGACGGCGGTTATCGGACTGGAGCCCCTGCTCCCTGGCGGCGACCTCTGCCAGCTCCGTGACCCAGACCTGCTAATCTGGGCTGGAGCTGAGCAGTGTGGCCTCCCACTGCTGCGTCGTGGTAATTTGCAAGCCCTGTGGACTACCGCGGATATGTGTATTCGGACAGCCCCACGGTATATAGAACAGGTCTGCCCTGGGAGCTCTGCACAGCTTGCACTGCGGTGTAAAGGTCGCTGGATCAATGTATGGATACAGAACTGGTGTTGAGAAAGAGCCCGTTTGTAGTTTCCTCCAGATGATCTCCTGCCGTTTGGATTGTGATTCGTGAGATGGGGGGTATATAAGTCTGCCTAGTTTAATACATTGCGTAATTTCATTATTCGTCACCATACGTTCTCGTGTCGACCTCCCAAATTCCTCATTCTCCGTTCCGACCTGGGTTGGGCCGTGGGCTCAGGAGGCAAAATCTCGAGCCTGTTGGTGGGCGGCCTCATGGCCTGGGAGTTATAAGTGGGCTGGGTGCCCAATGAATTTGGACAGTGCGATAGTTAGTGTTTGGGCAAGAATTTTATTTGGTAGTGGAGAAATGCGCCCTTTAATATAATTGCGAACAGCGGATTTAGAGTTGCTGAATATGAAAGCGCTAGGGAGTGTAGGCTATGGCCAAGGCGATGAACGCCTCTTCGGCCTCCTCCGGATTAATGGTTTTGATAGAAACTCCGGATATTGTTTGCCCTACATAGTTATCACCGCAAGCGAAAAAGCATGGCGTCCTTGAATCTCGGCAGCGTCAACGTAGGCTGCTTTATGATTAGTTGCAAATCGGGAGTGCCTTGGCCCGCTCCACCCGTCTTTCGGTGTGATGGGTGGGGTTCATATTACGAGCTATGGGGAGAATTTTAAATGCGTTCTCTGAAGAGGGGATGTATTGGTTTTGGGGGTTATGACAGGGTGCGATGAGCAGGTTCTTTTGTCTAATATTTGACGGTTCTATGAGGCGAAGCCTCCCAGAACCCAATCGAGGACAAAGCCGTTTGTGGAACGCACACACAAAACGTTTAATGTAACTAGAACGAGAAAAAACCCCCCATAAAATAAACACTCAAAAAGAACTCATAATACAACACACATGTGGCTAGAACGCTTACTGATGTCGGGCAAGTTCGGGCAGGCTGCGGGTGTGAGTATGCACTAGAGTCTCGATGCGGCGAAGCGGAGACGACGATAGAAGCGTTGTTTGTCTCACCAAAAGGTCGCTGTCGGAACGTCGTACAAGCTACCAGAGCGTGGCAGCTATGGCTCGGTGGAAGAAGACAGGCGGCTCGGCAGCACGGGTTGACGGCGGCGGCGTCCTGGCCGGGCAGCTGGTCGTAGAGCTCGGGCCCGTAGCCCGACAGCTCTCGTTCTGCCCACGGGCGCAGACGCTCACCGGCCTCGGGCAGCAGCAGTTGACAATCGGGCAGGGTGGCGATGCCCGGGAAGGCAGGCGGCTTGGCAGCAGGGGTTGACGGCGGCGGCGTCCTGGCCGGGCAGCTGGTCGTGGAGCTCGGGCCCGTAGCCCGACAGCTCTCGTCCTGCCCACGGGCACAGTCGCTTGCCGGCCTCGGGCAGCTGTTTACGATCAGGAAGAGTGGCGACTCCCAGGAACGGGTTGGCAGGAGGCCCCGGCCGGGTGAAGTCCTGGTGGCTCGGGTCCGGAACCCGACGGCCGTCTTCAGCTCCCGATCCGGTGGCCGACCTTGTCCTGGTGTCGCTTCTGGAACTCCTCCCCCTACTGCCAGCGCGGCTCCTTTTTCTGCTGCTCTGGTCGATTCGTCGATTTCTCATTGGCTGCTCGAGGCTCCGTGTTCTTTTGTGATTGGATTGGCTTTTTTCTTTTGATTTCTTTTCTTGTGCCGCGTGTTCACGCGCCGGACGGTCTTCGGCGTCGTCGTTTTCGGCGCGGCGTGGTAGAGCGGCGCGCGCTCTCCTTGTCGTCTGCTTCTTGTTTAAATGTACCGCACCTTGTCGCACACCACAAATATCACCGTCGCGCACCACACATCACATAAGCCCCTTTTTGGGACAAGTTTTTCCACAGGAAAAACTGCCGGCCAGTGCGCGACACCTTTCATACTTATGCTCAAAACACAACACACATCGTTTAACATAACGTTCATTGCGGGTGGTACACCACCTAACCCTGACCAGTTCCATGCACAGTTCATTGGGCATATCAAACAACATTAAAATAGCCCTTACAAGTTTAAAACATTTTTATGGGCCGTATAAAGCACACTCAGAAAAACAACTTCACATAAAGTACTTTAAAGTTGCAGACCAAGTCCTCTATTCTTCAAAGTCAAAATCCTCAGATGGCAACCGGCTAATCATGCGTTTCTTAAGTTATTGCGTCCCAGATGAGACGAACCGCACGCCTCTTTTGCGTTTGGGAAGATACCAGTGGTGCCATAGCGACGTGTTTTCGAAATATCACGCCTCTGTTCTTCCGAAAGACCGGACTCGGACGTTTAGCTGAATCGCCTAACTCTATCTGGTGGTGCAAGCATTTCGAACGCGTCTTAGCGGAAATTACCCCGTCTAACTCAAGAGATGACTGCTCTGTTTCCTTTGTCATGGGAAGATGCAAGGTCGATATGTCACCTTTGCATTCTCTCGCACCTGTTGCAGATACCTCCGACGTGTGCTCTTTAGCGGAGGCCCACTTTCGTTTACCGACATCTTCTACAAGCGGGCCATCATGTTGACTTGGCATACATACGTCGTCACTAACTGCTAACCTGCACAGTGGCTTGCACTGGAAGTCACATGACTCTTTTGAGTCTACTCTGCTCCTTCCTCCGAGAACCTCGGTACCTGTCTTCTTGCTGTGTATCTCTTTACTCATATCTATTGCACAATGACCTATCAGGTCTTCAGAGACGCAGGCAGGCGAGCTTATTCTCACATGAGGTGAGGTATTCGAGTGGTCCTGAAACCTATTGAGGCCACTTATCACCACCGCAAGTGGTACACCGGAAGAGTGGGGGAGCATTTCATCGCTCGCCTCGCACTCTTCGAGGCCATTGGCATGGCGAACTATTGCCCAATCAGTCGGGCTTTCTAGAGGCATCTGCGCCTCTTTAGGCGATGTGCTTTCAACTGCACTAGTTCGCAAGCGTACCTCCTTGTCGGTGGTGACCTCTTCAAGGTCACTGTCAATGCGCACCGCTGCCCAGTCCATCGGGCTGTCTTTAGGCCTGTGTGCCTTTTTATCCAATGTGCTTTTCATAGCACAGGTGCGCATGGGTGCCTCAATTTCATTAGATGCTGCCTGCTGTCTGCTCTCTGAGCCATCCTCATCCTCCTGGAGGCTAATGTCAAGACCTAGGCTGGCCCGGTCCTTGTTTAATTCTCGGCTGCCCCCTGGTTGCGTGCCTTTTTCGAGCGGAAGACTGCGACGGCGTTCGGGGCAATCACTAGACATATATTTCGAACTGCTGAGTCTGGAGCCTGCGTCAAACGTTTGCTCAATAGAGCTTGCATAGGACTCCAGCTCGCGAATCTGTCTCAGGGAGCGTGCCCGTTCCGCCTCTGCGACCTTGAGACGCACCTGCAAAACACGTGCCTCGCGCTCAATCTGTTCTCTTTTCGCTTCTCGCTCCGCAGCGCGTTCTTCTCGCGCTCGCGCCTGCCGCTCGGCGAACCACGCTTTTAGCTCTGCTCCCTCAAGCCCCATGCGTTCCGCTAAAGCTAACAGCTCTCGCGTGCCAGCCATGGTTCGCAGCCGTTAGAATTAACAAAAAAAAATCCAAACGAACGGCTTTGTCCTGTCGCGGACGCCAATTTGCGATGAGCAGGTTCTTTTGTCTAATATTTGACGGTTCTATGAGGCGAAGCCTCCCAGAACCCAATCGAGGACAAAGCCGTTTGTGGAACGCACACACAAAACGTTTAATGTAACTAGAACGAGAAAAAACCCCCATAAAATAAACACTCAAAAAGAACTCATAATACAACACACATGTGGCTAGAACGCTTACTGATGTCGGGCAAGTTCGGGCAGGCTGCGGGTGTGAGTATGCACTAGAGTCTCGATGCGGCGAAGCGGAGACGACGATAGAAGCGTTGTTTGTCTCACCAAAAGGTCGCTGTCGGAACGTCGTACAAGCTACCAGAGCGTGGCAGCTCTGGCTCGGTGGAAGAAGACAGGCGGCTCGGCAGCACGGGTTGACGGCGGCGGCGTCCTGGCCGGGCAGCTGGTCGTAGAGCTCGGGCCCGTAGCCCGACAGCTCTCGTTCTGCCCACGGGCGCAGACGCTCACCGGCCTCGGGCAGCAGCAGTTGACAATCGGGCAGGGTGGCGATGCCCGGGAAGGCAGGCGGCTTGGCAGCAGGGGTTGACGGCGGCGGCGTCCTGGCCGGGCAGCTGGTCGTGGAGCTCGGGCCCGTAGCCCGACAGCTCTCGTCCTGCCCACGGGCACAGTCGCTTGCCGGCCTCGGGCAGCTGTTTACGATCAGGAAGAGTGGCGACTCCCAGGAACGGGTTGGCAGGAGGCCCCGGCCGGGAGAAGTCCTGGTGGCTCGGGTCCGGAACCCGACGGCCGTCTTCAGCTCCCGATCCGGTGGCCGACCTTGTCCTGGTGTCGCTTCTGGAACTCCTCCCCCTACTGCCAGCGCGGCTCCTTTTTCTGCTGCTCTGGTCGATTCGTCGATTTCTCATTGGCTGCTCGAGGCTCCGTGTTCTTTTGTGATTGGATTGGCTTTTTTCTTTTGATTTCTTTTCTTGTGCCGCGTGTTCACGCGCCGGACGGTCTTCGGCGTCGTCGTTTTCGGCGCGGCGTGGTAGAGCGGCGCGCGCTCTCCTTGTCGTCTGCTTCTTGTTTAAATGTACCGCACCTTGTCGCACACCACAAATATCACCGTCGCGCACCACACATCACACAGGGGTGTAACGAATGCCGGCTTCTGAAAGTGTATAGCGACCGCCTGTAGTTCGCGACAAGCTCTCATATTGCGCTTTGAGGTGGGCCACCACCATCTCCTCTAACGTATTGTTAAGTCCTAGCGCGAGAAGCCTCTGCGTAGAGGTACGTATCAGTAGGCCGAGAGCCACTTTATACAACCTCCCTAGAAATATCTCTACCCTGGACATGTTAGCTTGCGTTACGCGTAGATATGGCAGAGAGTACGTAATTCTGCTCAGCACGAAAGCTGAACAAGTCTAAGAGTGTCCGCCTTCTTCATGCCCGCGTGCCTGTTAGTGATCCTGTTTATGAGTCTTATTGTTCGTAGTGTCGCCTTCTCTAACCTGTTTAGAGTGTCAGCGTTCCGTCCTTTGTTTTGAATATAAAGCCCGAGGATCCTAATCGCAGGGACTTCTGTCATCGGATTGGCTCCCACTAAGATTGTGATCTTTGGTTGAGGGCTGCGAGCACCCGAGTGCCGCGCTGCTCTCGAAGTAGATGTAATTCTGGTTTCTGTGGCGAGCATTCCAGTCTTCTAGGTCTGACGTAGTCTTGAATTATTTGCACTGCCTGCTGCAGGGATTCTTCTATGTGCGCGTCGTTCCCTTTGGATACCCAGAGTTTGACGTCATCAGCATAGATGCTATGTTTTAGATCTGGGACAGTAGAGGAGGTAACCCTCTCATTGCCAGATTAAAGAGAAAAAGAGACAAAACCTACCCTTGAGGAGTCCCTCGACTGCCTAAGTGAATGGTGTTCGAGCGCAGATCAGCAAAGTTGATTTCCGCTCTCCTGTTTTGTAAAAAGTATGTGACATATAAGTAAGTGCGCGGCCCCACGCCTAGCGGATGTAGCGATTGAAGAATAGATGTATGCGTAATGTTATCCAAGGCTTTTACCAAGTCTGACCCCAATATCACCTCAGTGCCCGCCGCAGAGATTCGATCTAGCACATCATGCTGAATACGCAGCACGGCGTCCTGAGTCGAGAGCCGCGGGCGGAACCCGATAAGGGGGAGGGGGGGGAAGAAGGTTGTTGTCTTCGAGAAAGCTGCGGAGTCTATTAAGAACAACATGCTCCATTAATTTTCCCAAACAGGAGGTAAGCGAAATGGGGCGGAGGTTCTCTAAACGTAAGGTTTTGCCTGGTAAGTTCTGCCTGGTTTTGGTATGAAGATAATCCTTGCATGTTTCCATTGCAGTGGAAGCACGCCCTTCTCCCAGCATGTGTTTATGTATTCGTATTCCGTTAAAACCTTAAAGGAGGTATCATCTTAATTTTGAAGTGCTTTATTGGTGATTTGATCAAGCTACTGGGGAAGATTTGGCGTTTAACTGAAGCGCCACGGCCTTCACTTCCGCCTTAAGGATGGCAGCATCCATGGCGAGGGTTTGGGGACCTGTGTAGTAGGAGGGAACTTTGGATGGATCGGAAGCTATGTATATTTTTGGAGGGCTTGTAATAGGTCATCACTGCTGCCCTGAAATTGGTGAGTTAAGCGAAGGAGCTTTTCTCGTTGAGCCGATCTGCATGTGGCCGCTTCTAGAAGGTAGTGTAGGAGCTGCCAGGTACGAAACAGGCTGAGCTGGCCTTGCAATTTTGATTTCACTGTTGGGGAAGTCTTTTTGGCATATGCAGCGATTTATTGATCCAACGCCGCTACCCTAATCCCCAGTTTCTTAGTTAGTCGCTGATTGCGCCATTTTGTTGTGAATGCCGCTGCAAGCCTGCAATAAGTGGAGGATATGGGAATCCACCGCCTCCAATCCGTCAGATTCTGGGACCTCCTTCGTGACAACGGCTATGTCTCCAGTTAGTGTCGAGGCCCATTCGTGTAGAATATCTATATAAGCAGGAGCGTTTTGGTCTCTGTATGCAAGGAATCTGTCCCAGTTGGTGGGGTGGCATTTTTTGCCTACAGGTTTAGCTGGGCCTGCTGGTATCTGTGATAGGATGATACAATGGTCACTACCTCGGGTGTCATTTAAATTTCGCCATTGTCATTATGGAATGTTGCGAACAAAGGTTAGGTCTGGGGTGGTGTGCCTCGTTGTGCTTGTATCAATGCGAGTGGGATAGCTGTGGTCTGTAGTTAGAGTAAGGTGGTGCTGCTCTGTCTGATTACAGAGGTCTTTGCCTATTGGTGTAGACGGTAGGAATAACCAGCCTATGTGGGAGCATTAAAGTCACCCACGATCATTAGACTGCTGTGCTGCATCAGCTGGAGTGTCTTGGCGAAGAGTGTGCCAAAGCAGTGGGGAAGTGTTTAGGACAAAGAGATTGAGACCACTTTTTTTACTTGGAATGAGTTCTAACAAAACACGTGCTATACCCTTGTCCTCATCAAAGGTTTGTTGCAATACCGGGTGATTGTGACGAACTAATATCGCTGTGCTAGGGCTATACGTAGCGTGTTTTGAGCTATAAGATTTGTAGCCGGCTAGCTTCTCTCATGACCTCTTGCAGGGCAATTATATCGGGAGCGTCACTGCTGGCAACGAACTGCTGGAGGTTCCCTCGCTTGCGGCGGAATCCCCGGCAGGTCCAGTGCCAAATCGTGTAGTTAAGGCGTTTTGTCATGTGTCGATTATGCCCTAAGCTAATTTCAGGAAAGCCGATCTAGTATGCGCGAGCGGAAATGTCATTTAGCCACGCACTTGTGCCACTTGCTCCCAGAAGAAGACGAGGATGGTTTAGTTCACTAGCTAGCGCCTTGGTCTTTTGTCGGTGCTGCGCTGCCTCTTTGACGACTGGGACTTACTTTAACGGCCTCTTTTAGAAGTTGCCTGTCTATTAAACGTGACATTTTTCTGGTGGAGGTGCTGGGCTATTCTCGCCCTATGCAACAGACCCCTGCCAGCAGCAGGAACGCTTGACCGATACCGGAGCTCACGCCAGTACACCGTGGGAGCCGGAGAATCCAGGGATTGGCCCTTGAGTTCGAGTCTTTACCTGAGAGGACAACAACGTCTGCATGTATGTACGCTACATCCGGTACTACGCCGACTAACCCTGTGACGGCAGCTTCGGTACCTCCCCATTACACGCTGCAAAAACCGCTCGTGCCAAGTCCCTTCCATGGCGACCTTCTTGAAGACGGACCCGTAAATGAATGAAAATGAAAATGGATGAATGAACAACTGATTCCAATGGTGATAGCATCGCACGCGTAATGTGAAGACATGGGTTCGTTCTCCACCTGCGGCCAGTAGTTTTTCCCCCATTTTCATTTTCAATAATTTATTATTTGCTTAATTCAATTAGTAAGTACAAGTAATTTCCCCTATGTTGTCCTTGGGGTCATTGTTTGTTGGCTTCTTATGATAGGATTATTAAAAATTGGGCCCCTCGGTTCTCTTTCTTATCGTTCATTTCTCTAGAAAAAAAAAGCGATGACACGAGATGCCTGCCGCCGCACAGCCGCTCTTCGAATTTCCGACGACAGCGTCACGATACTACGTCGTGGTAGTGTGATTATTCCGATAACGTCCGATGGCACACGCGAAGGCCATGTACTCGCAGAGTGTAACGCTTCCCTTCTGCTTACCCTCGGAAATAACGTGGCTCGAGGATTTATTGACATTATAGGGATGGTCAAGCAGACGTCTTGATCACTAATTTGAGAAACGACCACCGACACCTCTTCCATGGCACTGCCGTCGCATACGCTGACGCCTTGGAGGACGTCATTGAGTGTTTCGCTTGTGGAGACAGCGGCAGGGATGAATAATTCGTCACAGATACTGACATAAATAACGAGCTGTCGGAGGACAATAAAGCTCCACTGCGGGGACTGTTGCGGGAAATCAAGGACTGCTTCGCTCGATCGTCTAAAGTTAGTCCGACGCCAATCACGCAGCACATGATAATTACTTACGACGACGGACGTCCTATTCACCAGCAGCCGTATCGTGTTTCGCAGAAAGAACGCGAAGCAATTCAACAACAAGTAAAGGAGATAATTGACGATGGCGTCATCCAGCCTTCAAACAGTCCATGATCGTCACCGGTTCTCCTGGTAAAGAAGGACAGCACTCTACGCTTCTGTGTTGATTACAGAAAACTCAACAACGCCACAAGGACAGACCTTGTTTATCCGTTGCCGCGCATTGACTTAATCTTAACTGAATCATTGACTTAATTGACTTAACTGACAGACTTAGGTAGACGAGCGTGACCGGGCGAAAACAGCCTTTGTCACTCCGGGTGGACTTTGCGAGTTCCGAGTACTTACGTTCGGGCTGTGCCCTGTTCCGGCAACTTTCCAACGGATGATGGACACGGTGCTCGCCGACCTAAATTGGCAAACATGTCGCGTGCACCTGGATGATGTGGTCGTATTCTCAGGCAGCTTCTCCGGACATCTTAAGCGACTGCTGCAAGTGCTCGAGGCTATCCGATCGGCTAACCTCACGTTAAAGCTTCAGAAATGTCACTTTGGTTATAAAGACTTGAAGTTCCTTGGACTTGTCGTGAACGCGGAAGGCGTCCGTCCAGACCCCAAGAAAACTGCTGCTTTAGCTGGTTTTCCGACTCCCACCGACAAGAAAAGCGTTCGAAGCTTAGTGGGATTGTGCGCATACTACTGGCGCTTTATGCACAATTTTTCTAAAATTGCCGAACCATTTACTCACAGCGCTCCTGCTGGAGGCATTACTGCTGTATGTCCCGCAGGCTGCGCACTTCCTCTGTCAGCTGCCGCAGGCCAGCCATCTGCACCTTATGGTGCTGTTTACAAAAAAAAAAATAATTTACTTACAGAAGATCAGTAACAAGGCCTTGGTATGTTGTTGTATTGGTCCGCATTTGCAGGCTTTGGAGTGACTGCAATAATGCTATTGTCACTTTATATTGAGACACCGAAAATACCTTTCTGGCCCATCAAAATTCTGCCGTCCCATTTGATTAGGATGTCTTACATGGCCACTTGAACTTGACTCGTTCTTTTAGCCACGTAAGCGCATAGATATTGCCAGCTATATCATGCAAATGTGTACATGAAATGATCATCAGCACTACATGTATATTTCATTCTTGTATATTGATCGATACAATTAATACAGAGGTCAGCACATGCAGGCCCAGTGAATGAGCCAGCGGCTTGTCTTTACCGCTGTTCATTTAGAAGGGCTACTATCTTCTCCCACAGCTAGTTTTTTCGAGCAGCACTCATACGTGACGAGAACTCAGTAGAAGCTCACGCTAGGTATGTATGCTGATCGATAAACTACAACAGAATTGCGGCCTGTAACTTCGACACGCGTGGGCCTTTCGCCGACATTTTGAAGCTCTTCTAAAGACAAGAAAATTTCAGCCCGACCGCAGCAAAGTAAGGCAAACATTTTGTCTAAGCTCATCGCCCGCATGAAATGCTCACTTCGATTTGATTACTTTACGTTTTAGCAGTTATACCGTCAATGTAGAAAAAGTTAAAGTTGCTACTCAGATTTACCGTTGTAGCAGCGTCTTTCTCGCAGGCGAACCGTCAGTGCAAGGGCGCCTGACCGAGGAAGGGTTACCATTGCTACGATCACTTTGACGAAGCCTTTGTTCTCGTGGCGGTGCCCTACTGAAAGGCGCTCGGTGCCTTGACAGTTCTCGATCCACTAGGTTCCAAATTTTGTACTCCTGTGTTATGAGTAATTCTTGTTGGCTTTTCCTGAAAAACAAACGATCACTCGCCATTCAATACATGAAGCGAAAACCACACAACAAGGCAAGCACTACACGAGCAATATTTACTCACCTAACTCTGCGATCTCACGTCTCTCGGAAGCAGCGACTGACATTCTTCTCAGACGAAAGTACACCGTCGTGGATCGCAATCACTTGCGGGACATTACGGACTAGCGTAAACGCTCGGTGATGCGACACTCAGCTGCTCGGCTTTGACAGAGGCCGCCATTTTGCGTACGCTCAATGGCATGGAATGGATGTATATTCCACAAATATGTGGCGACGGCTTCAGAAATAGGAGCACTAGCGTTTGCTTTTCTTTATGCTACGGCATCTTTCACGCCGTAATATTATAAAACAAATTTCAGTGCTGAACGTAAAAATTAATTTACCCCTGGAAACATGTAAACCACGTACTCATACGGCTGGTAACACGTTGTTTAAGATCAATTTGCTTAGTGTTGTTCTTTATTTGCAGCCCGTCGCTGCAGCCTCATGTGCAAGCTCGCACGAGGAAACGCCGCTATCGCGCAACGAAGCATAGACGGAACGCTTGGAGTGATACATTTTAGTGACCATACTTCTTGCGTAGCTTCCAGAGCGTTGCACCTGATCTATGAAACGGAGTGTAGGTCATCGATCATCCGCCGTGACAGCTACGCCACTGACTTCATTTTTGGCGCTCTGCCAAATTTGATCACCGAGCTTCATACAACCACATCACGAATCGTGAAAGGGGGCATATACGCTCACACATGACACAAAAAAGAAAACGAAAAAATAAAACCTGTGGCGTGTGTGTTGGGTGCTCGATGTATTTTGAAATTCACTTGTGGCAGCTCTGCAGGTTCAATGTCATGGTTATTTAGATTTTTCAAGAGTACGACGTCGTAATATGTTGGACATGTTCCCTCGGCAACATTTGGCGTTGTCATGTCCAGTCTTGTGTGTACATTTCCAATTTTTGCTCAACTGTTTACTCCCATGCAATGGAGTAAATTGGCCTACAATTGCGTAAACTTGCTAGAGGACAAGATATTTACTGACAAGATATTCCGGCTTAGTACGAGTGTAGCTTCTGTGAAATTTCAGCACACCCTCTACATCCTGTGAATATAAGAGTTTGGCAAACTTGATGATGAAATATGTGTTCCAAATGATTGCCATCTCCTTTTGTAAATTCGTTCGAAAGGGAGTTGACAAAGGGCGGTAGAAAACGGGACTGTGGGCATGTTTCTGCCGACAACACGAGCTTGTGGGATCAAATTTCGGCCACCGCGGCTCATATCGATGGAGGCGAAATGCGAAAACGCCCGTTTCGCGCGCATTGGGGGCACGTTAAAGATTCCCTTGATGGTCACAAATAATCAGGCGACCCCAACTACGGCTAATTCCAATCAAATCGTGGATTAGTACGTAAAAGCCCAGAATCATTTTATTCATTTCTGCCGATAAGGAACACATTGCCCGTTGAATTTCTGAAGAAAGACCTGTCAAGTTTCCTCTACCCCGGGTCTTTCAGGCAAACAATTCTTCAAGGAGTCTTTGTCGCCGTCCGGCGACACTTTGTACACAAGGAGGTCACATTAGAAATTTATATAGATTTATTAGGGCAAAGTAGCATACATTGCTTAGCGGCGGCCAATTATCCTCTCGCTCGCTTCCCCCTTCTCATGTCTACACACTCATCTAAGCACCCTTGTGAATTAGGGTGGTGTCCTTATTTTAGACCGCCTCGGTCACATCCTACCAGTCCGTTTATTCCAATGAAAGTGGGACGGACCATCAACAATGCACACTGTGACCACCTCATTTTTTAGTCCAGTTTTTGGAGCGCACAGCCCAACATGACCCTCTTACCTGAAGTTCAAACATCTCGGCGCAGTTGGCCCGTTGCAATGGCATGCCCCGCGAACCCATAAATCACCCCGTAGACCACAAGCCCCGCGAGTGCTGCTGAATTGTGCTCGCACGTGGCGTTGCCGCCAGGTCTGCCGTTAGATACGTATGCTCGACGGCGTATCTCCCACACCACAATGGGAATTCCGCCAGCCCGGCATGGTCTGCGCTTGTGTTAGCCCACAAGAACGCGCCTACGTGTCGCTGAGCGACACGTAGGCGCGTAGGCTTCTGCTTGGCCTCTCGTTACATACGCCTGTTCGTAAAGTGTTCATATATCTTTGGCACTGCAGTGGAAGTGTGTCAATCCCCGATGGTTCCCGTTTTGAAGAGCAGCGCTGTTCTAAAAACACAAACGACCGTCGGCTGCGAAAGAATATACAATCTGCGCGAGTGTCATGCATGTGGCGCCCGGGTTCTAACGTGGTTGCTCTCAATACATGCAAGGCTGCTTATGTGAGTGACTTACCTGACCGATTATCATCTTTGTAATGAGCCCGAAAATAGGTGAAAAATAAAATTTTCTTGATTACTCAGATTAATGAATTCCCAGCGAAGAGCACCCAAAGAATGACGGTAAATTAAGACTAAAACTGCTGTTAGAGTTACTGTTCATGCATCCACAGACGATGTTTTCACTTGACGTTTTGTGCCGCAGTGGTTATACGCGTAGAGTGCATACTTCTCTACTTCTTAGAATTTGCTAGAAGAAACTTGATACAGTGGTTGCAGGTAGACAAGTATGCGATTGTGCCGGCTAACTGGCAGACTAGCGATTATTGGAGGAGCGGTGGTCGCTCATCAGTTTTTACAGCGTATGCTGTTACGGTGGCTAGATAGGTAGGTGTGCCGACCGGCGCCTCTGGAGCGTAGTTCACCGCTTCTCCGCGTCATGGCGCAAAATTGGCGCTGCGGTCAGTAGAACGGTTCCGCAGCGCGAGTCGTCTGATACAGGGGGCTGGCGGACTGGCGGCGAGCAAAAAAAATAAAGCCCGTATTGAAATAGTTGTATGTCGTCTGTTCGTGTCAGTTTCAAAGGTGAAGAGCTCCGCATCTCTCGTACTGTTTGTATGTTCCTAAGCGATGTGGAATGTTCCAGGTAGGAAAAATGACTGGCGAGATTAGCGGCGGCGTTGCTCCACCAAAGAAGACCACCAAGGAGACCTACTGCTTCGCTCCAAACTGCAAGTCGGGCTCTAAATTTGTGAGAAAGACAGCAGAATTGTTCCGCTGTCTGACAGCGGAAATGTTCGCCCCGAGCTGCTCAGTAGCTTGCTCAGTATCGGTACTGCGGCTAGATTGTATCGGCGACGTTAATGAGCAAGCGGTACACCGAAAAGCGTACGTCCATGAGCTCCTCGACGTTGGAAATTTGTAAGCCGCACATAAGGTGCTCAGCGCCTGCGACATCGAGCACCGCTGCGCTGCTAAAGGAAAAGTGATTCTATGCTGATATTCTATATAGCAGGCTATGTAGCAAGGAAGTTCCTGCAAAGAACCAAGTGCTCCGATTGCTCAGGGACATTACTGAATTCAACAGAATGAGTAGGTCAGGGCTGTTGCTCCCTTCTGATCGAAGCACTAAAAAAACTGGTAGCATCGCTCGAAGATGCCTTCAAGAATAGTGTTGGCCTGAGCTCGTTGGTTGCACATAGCACAAATGGGTTTCCAGCAGAACGTATGGACACGGACAAAAAGGGACGACGACACACGCTACCAGCGTGTGTCGTCGTCCCTTTCTGTCCGTGTCCATACGTTCTGCTGGAAACCATTTGTGCTATATGCCTTCAAGCTGTGCTTCAGTTTAAATGAGTTACGAAGGAACAGTGTATCGCCGACTTTGCATCCTTTCTGCAGCTGAATCCCCCGAATTTGATCGGCTGTAAGCGGCACAAGAAAGAGTTCACAAACGATGTTGCTAAGTTCTATACGATTACACGGCTTTACTTTCTTGTAAAGGGCAAGAACACGGCGCGCGAAAGCAACAGGGAGAAGAGCTAGGAAGCACCTGAAGATGAGGCGTGTGCTGTGAACAATGCTATGATGTGGTGGACCAACGTTGCGGCCTTGCTGGCGCTAGCTAATTTATGTTGGTGTGTCTGCTGACTCAAGTTACGAGAGCTTTTCTTGTATTTGAAATATATTCACGAATCTAGTCCAAGACATATTGCTTTATTTTATTACAATGAAACAGTGAACCATATGCACTTACCAACACAATTCTTCTCGCACCAATTTAGATACTGTAACTGACGCAGCAATAAAACAATAGCTAGATTTCTCGAAATTGAAACATTAGAACTCGCTAAATATCATGTAAACACGGTTCCACATACCGTATAAAACCATTGCAGTATTGTTTTATGCATGAAAAAAATGCATTTACGTCTTTAATGCAATGGGCTGGAGCGCCGCGTTTATATCAATAAATGTGACCGATTGCCAAGCTAGAAAATTTACTTCAGCATTTCGTTTTTTCTGACTAGACGACAACAACAAGTTCCTCATTCTGATTTGGCCTACACTGCTCAGAACGGTATTATAACGCGCACTTCAAAGATACAATCAGAGGCAAGCGATACTATCAGACACGCAGTTCGTCTACACAGCGCAGCCGCCGTTGCGCGCCGCTGAACCGTTCTACTGTCCGCAGCGCCAATTTTGCGTCATGATGCGGAGAAGTGGTGAACTACGCTCGGTCGGCCACGGCCGCCTGGATCGACGCGCGCGGCAGGGTTGCTCCGGCCGTCCCAATCGGACGGAGAGGGTGTAATTGCGGAAAGGGGCGTGGCCGCTGCTTTCGCCGCACCGCGGCGCGCGCCTCCCACCCCTCAACTCCCTTGCTACGGCTGCGCGCGAGACGATTTGCGCTATAATTCGCGCTATAATGAAAATATCGCTTTATAAGAAACCGCGAGAAGTTGTGCCGAACAAAAAGGCACACAAAAGCACCGATGTCCCTTGACGCTATTTTTTTTTTTTCTTCTTTGCACTCCAGCCTCTGTCAGGATGATGCTGCCCGAAACGCTACACTCGTAAGCCAAAGTTTTGCGGGAAAATTATTTCCGCGCGCTCAAGCGCAGCATGCCAATGGAAAGCCTGCACGCGAAAGAAGGCATTCAAGCGCTATCTGCTAGAAGGAATGCCAGCTGACTGACGAGGGAACCAAGATGTTTTTTGTTTTTTTTCGCGAATCCGCAGCCCGCAAACTTTTGTTTATGCCTTGCATTTTCCCCAGCTTGACCAATTGACTGTCAAAATACGCCTTGGAAAGCGAGAGATATGACTCGGTGCTTTTAAATGGAGAGCTGAAGTCGCGGCTTTCTTGCATCTGTACATGTGAATGCGCTGTTTATTGTGTTAAATAAGCGTGTTAAGTAAGCGAACTCATCGCGCGTCTTCCTGCACGAAGTATCAAGCTGCTTACCTGAGTCGACAGCCACGGACAGACATTTTTCAGCAACTTTCTCAGCCATCAGTAAATATTGAATGCCATCTTTGTATTCATGGCGAAATTACCAGCATAACACATTCACAATACCTACAATTTATTTACGATAGCAAACACACAACGCTTGTGCACTCGCAGTACTCCTTCAAACGCGGAGAACTTTTCAGCTCAGTGGCTTACTCATTATTTTTTTTGCGGTAAGCCACTGTGTCCGTAGACTGCGCCAATATTTGAGAGTAGGCCGGCTTTATAAATTTGCTTGCAATTCATGAAGAAATCGCTGATGCATGCTTTTCGTTTGCCTGGCAAGCAAAAAGAGGGCAGCTCTCTAAGTGAGGACAAATTAAAGCTCCACTGCTCCAGTTTCCTCCACTGGAAATGCGTGAAAACTTAGACCAAGCTTTTTCTTGGTGCTCGACTTGCAGCACGGCACGCAGCAGTACGGCATGTTTTTGAAAAATACAGTAAATTACACGCAAAATTTCAGGCGAGATTATCAAAACAAATCACTTGCCTCAATTCAATGTGGTACAACAATGTGAAATGCATATGAAAGCATATATGCTAGTTACACAGGGCCTTCAGCAGCAACACTTCCAATTAAGTAACATATAGCAGTTCGAGGCTAGAAGGAAAAGCCGCTTCAGCACCACTGATGTATCGTGGGAACTTCACAATGTCAATGCGACGCGCATGCAAGGGCCCCGAATAATTAATTGGGCCGGTACATCAGGCTGGAGAAGATGTACTGCAAAACTATTATTACCCCCGTGATTTCTGTATATGAAGACTTCTGTGAACACAGCGCTCGACCCGAGAACGTAGCCATACAGGGACCACGAAAATGAAATACGTTTCTTTTTGAAGGGAAAAGCAAGCGCAAGAAAAGAATGACGAGCGTGGTCACGGGAAGCGCTTAGGCACAGCGGCAACTCACTCGCCAGAATACGTCTCAAGGCGCATGCAATGCGCCACACAAAGTCGCGTAAACACCCTGCCTATGCGTTAGCTGCATCTCTATCGTATTATGCTACAAAGAAACACCCTCGCTGTGTAAAGCCGGCTTAAGAATCTATCACCACGTGTCTTGATTCTCGTGCCGTTGCTTGCAACTGTCAGGCCACTTTAGGCCAACAATCAACCCATCTTCACCCCTTGGACGATGTCAAATGCGCATCTCTCCAAGCATCTCCACGGCCGCGACGCCGTCAGCAGAGGGGTGGGAGCACAGCGCCGCCTCACGGCGCGCGGGCGAACTTCCTCAATTACATGTTTTCAATGGGGCGCGCGTCGAATGGGACGGCCGTAGCAACCCCGCCGCGCGCGCCGATCCAGGCGGCCGTGGGTCGGCTCACCTACCCATGTAGCCACCGTAATGCTGTTATGGGCTCATTCCAATAGCCGTTTCGGTTCACGATGGTGTCCGCCGCCACCGCCGGTGGGGATTGTCACCGCTATCGCCGGAAATGCGAAAAAAGTACCCGGTTCCCGCTGGGATCGAATCCGCGCCCGCTGCGTGGGAGCCGGATACTCTACCACTGAGCCACGCAAGAGCTTAATATCGGGCAGTGCAAAAATTCGCTATAAATGCTCCCCAGGCACGCGCACAGGCGCGGACGACCCGAACCTCCGCCATTATGGTGGCGCCATCTATGTAAGGCACCTGCAAACTCAGTGTGCGCTGGCGCAGTCGACGAGATGCGATTCAGACGAGGCGCGCAATAAAAACAAGAAAAACGCGATCCCCAGCCTCCGCTAGTATGGTGGCGCCATCTAGTTAAGGTGCCTTCAAACGCAGCGTATGCAGACGACGAGATGCGATTCAGACGAGCTGCGCAATCAACTCGATTCCGATGTGAGGTGTGTGCCACGTATTCTGGGTTAGAGCACTGCACGGGCCGGATTTTTCGGCCCGAGCCCGGCCCAGGCCCGCTTTACAAGGCCCGAGCCCAGCCCGGGCCCGTAATACAGAGCCCGAGCCCGGCCCGGGCCCGGGCGTACATGACCAAGACCAGCCCGGGCCCGGCCCGGGCCCGTGGTTCCAAGCCCGGGCCTGACCCGGGCCCGTGTTACTGAGCCCGGGCCCGGCCCGGGCCCGGGCGTTCAATACTAAGCTTAGCTAGGGCCCACGTGTGCATGACCAGGCCCGGCTTGTAAGAAAAAAAAACTTTTTTTACAGATTGTACCGTATCTATCAGCCTCACCTTCTCGAGGTTTAATCAGATGCAGTATATAAGCAATAAAAGGCCGAAATCTTTGTTTCTCCCACGGGAACATCAGTAATCCGGCCTATTGCCTGTGCTGCTATTTTCCGCTGGTGCCCATGCACTTACCTTGATTTGTACGATATGGTTCTATGATGTCATTTAGTATGCAAATATACAGGGTGTTTCATTTTAGCTGAACCAAATTTTTAAAAATTGCCTGTTGCAGATTGCACAATTATATAATAATCCTTGATCTAAACTACTCGATGAGGCGGTCATTACTTCCAAGAGAAAACAGAACGCCTAATTGAAGAATTAACATAATTACGCTAATTAACTTTTTCATTATTATTTTACGGCACAGCTTTCAACCTACGAATTATAGCCGCTGAGTTCGCAGGTGTATCCACTTGGAACGAATTCTCAGGACTGAACCAGTTTCGAGATAATAATTTTCAAAGTGTCTGACGAAATCAATCAAATCAAATCAATTTATTCTCCAATTTACATGCTTGACGGTAATTTTGGACTAAAAGCTACATACGTAGCTTGACGTGACCCAAAACACCAGGCAAGGCAATAGTACGTCAGCAAACGGAGTGCGCACATGTACACTAATTCACATATATTTCCAGCTGTCGCTGGAATTGCTCACGGACGAAATAGCTATGAACGGAAAAACAGAATATTTCCGTCACGGCGAGTTAAGAGAATTAGGAAAAGTTTTAACAGAATGCATTTTAAACCACACTACAATAGCAATCATCATCATCATCATCACCCTATACAATAGCAATACTAGCTATACAAAACAAGGCAACACCAGCTATACAACATAGCATGAGACTGAATTTTACAAGATTAACATTTGCTAATAAAACGAAACAGGATGTACATTATATACTCAGAGCCATAAACGAAGGCAGAATGATAATCACGTCAGATATATTACAAGCTACCAACGTATGGGCTGAGTTCTTTCTTACTGAAATTATCGACATTTTTGTATTTGGTCAAAGTGAATGGTAGGTTATGTATTAACAACTGATGCTTATAGAGTGTTCTGAAGTATGGAATTGACCATATCTCAGAATTTTTTGTGTTCGCATAAATGCGACGACGCTCTAAGGAGGATAATTGTTTTATGTAGTTTCTAGCTAATTCTGATGCGGCTGGCCTAATGGATGGTGAAAACGCGTATTTGAATATTCAACATAATTACGCTAATTAACTTTTTAATTATTCATTTTACGGCACATCTTTCAATCTACGAATTATAGCCGCTGAGTTCGCAAGACGTATCCACTTGGAATGAATTCTCAGGACTGAACCAGTTTCGAGATATTAATTTTCAAAGTGTCCGACGAAATGAATGGGCGTTCCAGTTAACTTTTTGAGGAAAACGCTGTTTTATGCATGGAAGCACAAAAGTAACTGGGCTTAGCGCTAAATTAATGCAATAGTATCGACACTGGTAATAGTGCAATCGCAAAAGCGGTAACATGGAAATGGTTTGAGGAGTGGTTCTTTGTATAATTTATTTTTCCTTACGCGGAAACAATGGTTGTTTTTGTGGAAAATAAAAATAGCGCAGCACTGCCGGCGCAATGCTAAAGAGACAGCGGACCTGATAGGCACCTAGTTAGTCATGGCTTTTGGGCTAGTCTAAGCACTACCAAGTCATCCCCAGAATTCCCCGTAATTTATTTATAATTGATTGAATATCGATTAGCTATTTACTGACTTTCTATTTTCTATCGCAAGATATTGGCCACGTATTTGGGCTAGGCTAAGCACTACCAAGTCACCTACAGAAGTTTCCAGAATTTATTGGTTATTGATCAATTATCAACTAGCTATTGATTGGCTATCAATTGCCTATCGATGACTGACTAAGTTTAAGTAGTCCCCACCATTCTTAGCTAGACTTATCCAGGCTCAGCTTCGCTAATCCACAGGTGTATGTGTCATTGCGCTTGGACCCTTTCTACACTGCTACCAGGATCGGCACACTTTTTTGGATTCAGCAGACACATTGCGCCCGGCTGAAACAGCTCGGCTGTTAAAATGAGAACGTCATCTGTTTTACTATTTTCTTCGATAAGATATACAGTCATCCGATAAGATATACAGTCAAGAGAGCGGTGTGGATCAGAGAACGGGGATAACCGATATTCTAGTTGACATTAAGCGGAAAAAATGAAGCTGGGCAGGCCATGTAATACGTAGGATGGATAACCGATGGACCATTAGAGCTACAGAATGGATACGAAGAGAAGGGAAGCGCAGTCTAGGACGGCAGAAAACTAGGTGGGGTGATGAAGTTAGAAAATTCGCAGGCGCAAATTGGAATCACCTATTGCAAGACAGGGTTAATGGGAGATCGCAGGGACAGGCCTTCGTCCTGCAGTGGACGTAAATATAGGCTGATGATGATGATGACAGTCATTTTTCACGTGTGACTTCTGCTTGGCACAGAATGCATTGAACCATGCAATGCATAACGGTTGCGTGTGCTCGAAGGCCTGCTTAAGTCCTTTAATGAGCAGGCCCGAGTCTGGCCCGGGCCCGTGGCTTCAAGCCCGAGTCCGGCCCGGGCCCGCGGCTTCAAGCCCGAGCCCGGACCGGGCCCGTGTCTTCAAGCCCGGGCCCGGCCCGAGCCCGCCAAAAAAACGCTTCGGACGGCCCGGCCCGGCCCGGCCCGCGGGCCGGGCCGGCCCGGGCCCGTGCAGAGCTCTATTCTGGGTACCTCGTCAGCACACGTTACGGCGTCTGCTCGCAAGGTACGAACGAATGCTGCAGAAGCGGATCGTAGAACTACGTGCGCGGCTACAACCAGGCATCATCGGGCTCAGCAGACTGCTATGCAGAGAGCATTACAAGCCGCAGCTCGCCGTCGACGCCGGGCGGAAAGTTCAGATCGTTCTCGTCAAAACGAGGCGAAGATACTTTGCCCCAAAGACCCTGGTGCGCGTGGTGCCGAAATTGGAGCTACTCTTGAGCCGCTCCACCAGCTTCCACTGTGACTATGCTGCGTGTGCCGCGCAGGCCTGTGACTTTTTTTGCACCGCAGATTGTTATCCTTTAAATAGTGTTAGTCAAGTAGTTAATGCTTAAAAATAATTCCTGGTGGCGGAACAGAACAGAACAAATACCGCTGGTCCCACAGCAATAAATTATATGTGTCTTTTTTATTTCTTTTTCTTTTTGAAGAGCTTGACGAGCGTTAGTTGAGAGATATTGTGCAAAGCCAAAAAAGTCAGCAATACGGGGATGACATAGTTTAAGGGCAGTGAGACTGCAACGTATAAGTAACAAACTGTTGCCACTGACATCTGTGCCACGCTTCCGGTGGGGATGGAAGTTTGTCGAGTATGGATGGTTGGAAACACAGGTTTGGCGGCGTCGACTACAACTGCGTCGTCAGTTTGCGTGCACGTTCGCTTGCACACACAACGTTCCGAAATGACGCTAGTGAGACTGAGCTAATTGGCAAAAGCAGACATGAAAAGGCCAGCGCTCCTATCACCCCCACGAAGCCTCGACTGTTGCTCTCAAAGTGGTGAGTCGTTCGAGCATCCGGACCTCGAACTGTTCGCTGCGGCGGCAAAGAGAACAATTGACTTGAGTAGCTACCGCATGAAACCACTTAGCCCAAAAGAACTGATTCTCTACCTTAACGTCCTGAAACTAGAGCAAAATGCCCTGAGCGAACCGAACCTAGCCACGTTGAACACCCTCATCGCGTCCCAAATTGAACAAATCCCTTTTCAAGGAATAGACACGTTTGTCGGCCATCAGCTGCCGTTGGATGACGACTCAGTATTCCACAAGGTGATTGAGCAGCGCCGCGGTGGCATCTGCTTTGAACTCAATAACATATTCGGCAGGCTCCTGCTGACACTAGGCTTCAAGTTTCATATCCGGGCAGCCAGAATACGCTGGGGGCGTCCGCTCGACACGCCATTGACTCCCCTAGGACACCTGCTCTTCTGCGTCGACCTAGGCGAGGAAGGAGAGTACTTCGCCGACGTGGGCTTCGGCGGGCCGAACCCGTTCAAGGCGATGCCCGTGGAAGGCGAGGCAGAGCCTTACCGACTACGCAGACTGGACGATGAAGGGAACATCGAAGTGGCCATCAAGTCGACGGGACGAGGAGGCACATCGGCTACTTGGCGTCCCTTGTTCCATGTGTTTCCTCTGCCACAGAAATGGATCGACTTTGTGCCAACGTACTGGTACACCACGCTGCACCCGCGATCGTTGTTCCGTCACGTGCTCATGGTGGGTCGCTTCGCTGACGATTCGTGGTTGACCCTTGTGGACGGTCGCTTCTGTCGGCGCTCGACCAGAGGCCAAGTTGAGCAGCGTCGCATCACGGACGTGGAAGAAGTGCTTCGCCTTTTCGACACCGAGTTCGCCTTGAAGCTGAATCCAGACATGAACCTCGACCTCCTCAGGTCCCGCATTAAGAGCGTTATTTAGAGATGCAACATTGTAGAAGGCGAGAAGTTCAAGATAGAATGTTTAGTTATCTCTTCCGCTTGCCGTGTGCAATAGTGAGCTAATAAATATTGTTGCAACATAGGTGTAAAATATGCACGACCATGCGTGCGATATGTATATTGTGTGTATAGTGAAGATCACCCGGTGATTTTCAATCTCTGTTACACAGAGGTATATTTGTGAAACCAATGCAGGTTTTGTGAGGCCAGGGCAATCCTGGAACATATGTTATGCGATTGCGAAGAAGGGGGTATACCAGACGGGGACGCAGCCTCGAACCGAACACGCTGGGAGACTACGCTGCTCAGATCCGCCCTCGAAGACCAACTCTGGGCCATCCAGCGGGCCGAGGAAGCCGCCAGAGCTCAAGGGCTCTGGGCTGACGCCTAGGCAGGGGTATTCGCCCAAACCACCGAATAACTCGCCGGACTATCAATAAACTTATCGTTCTTCTTCTTCTGCGGCTTTGCATGCCACAGCTACGATCTGATTGTGATGCACGCCTTAGTGGGGACTTGGCATGAATTCTCATCATTTTGGATTCCTTAACTTGCAACTAAATTTACCCGCACGAGCGTTTTAAGATTTCACTCCCATCGAAATGCGACCGCCGCACTCGGGATCGAACCCGCTTACCTAGTGCACAGCAGCACAGGGCCATAGCCATTTGGTGTCATACAACTGTTACAATTGTGCTGTGGCTTCCACAAACATATTGCCTTTTGCACTTCGGGTCTATGCCGGCGTTCTGAAATACCATCACTGATGACCAATTGCTAAGGTCACCAATGAGGACAATCAGGTCAAAATAGAAACCAATGTTTCTTTCATTCCAGATAAGTCTCTAAATTTCTTTTATTAGGGCAAATGTGAAAAATATGTTAGCCACTCCTGCCAGTTTCATCTCATAGCCCATTTTCAAACGTTTTTCGACGGACCTGTAAAACATTGCGATCTATACAGAGTCACGTGTCAGTCATCCTTACATATATCTGTCTATAAATTTTCCATGATCCACAAGTGCTATAATGAAAGATTAAGTTGCAGAAAATTGCACGACAGGTATAGATCCCCTCTTAGGTATGATCTATATAAACAGTTTGGACATTGCACTGATTATTTTGTTCAACTTCGCCTTTCTATTTGAAGGAAGGCAAGGGCCTTTAAGTCCTTCTTGGCCTAAAGGATATTGCAACCTTGGGTTTACGGTTGAATAATCAGAGAGCGCCGACACTTTGAGGCAGGAAGGTCAAGAATATAACTATTTCTTGGGCGAACTTGTCCCCAGAAAAACAAGGAACACTCAAAGCAAAATGACAACGGCTAGCGCAGTCGTCGGTCATCAAATCGGAATTGAGGAGCCAACTCTGGCGGCTATTTGTACCTCTATCACCGCACTATATTCTAAAGTAATCGCTGGTACTCGGACAAATTTCTGGATGTACAACACTCTTCACGTCCCGCGCACAATCTGTTTACACAGGGTTGTCTTTGCTATAGACCAGACTTTGCAGCGCTTGTTGGCGGCCTTTCTTTACCGAGGTCTGCAAGAAATGTGGAAACCAACGGCTGAGACGGCGCTTAGCTTACTCGCATGCTTTGTAGCCAATGAACTCTCGTCATGCATTTCTCATCAGCTGCGCCGTCATCAAACAAGCACTGCCTGTGCCCTCTGCGCCGACAGATGGTCGCTGCGGTGAAGAGTAAGTGCGCGTGCAAATGCTAGGGCAGGAGGAAAAAACATGAAAGGGTAAAACCAAGTGTCGGTATTAAAGAAGACAAGGTTGATTTCTATGTTGGTTCAAAGGATTATATGTCTGTATTCCGTCTGATTTTGCTGGTCAGTATTCACTTATTTCGAATTTTCGTCGTGACAGCTCTCACACGCGATTGTGTCTCCGTTCGCTTCTTTAGCGTCGGCCCTTGTTTCACTCTTTCTTTTTTTTTTCCTTTGAAGTCGTTACAAGTTTGATGCCAGACCTGTGGAACCCGTGTGAAATGAGCAAAGAACACCTGGCCTTCATAAGCAAGCAAGCTTGTAGAGCGCGGCGAAGGCGTGGGGTATGTGAGAACATCCGGGTTGCCCCGCGCCAGCGTGTTAGTTATCACAATCTCTGCAGATGACGCTAGTAGTAAAATATCTATACTACTCTCTTGAGCGACGCCGAAGAAGCGGCCATGCACTCTCATCAGAGCGGATTCTCAACGCTGCCGGAGCAGCGCGCCCAACAGATTAGTTTTTGCCTTGTTTGATTCCGTGGAACTGCACAGTGAGTCAGTCGAACGATATAGTGCCAATCTGACAACTGCTTTCCTAATGCATGGCGATAATGCGCAGTTTGAGCCCATTACGTGAGCGGTTGATAACTGCCATCCTGAGAATAGTGACTATGACTATAGTGATGATAACATAGTTTCGGAAACTGACCGTGAAAAATTCAGGCACTTACTCAACTCGCTTATCCCTTGTTAATCATACGTCTATTCACTGTTTCTTTTCCATTATCTTTACTACACAGCTGACCAGCGCTATTGGGTGGTAAAATGTGAGCTCGAGTTGGGATTTGCCCTGCTTCAAGTGTGGCGCCAGGCGGCTCACTTTTCATTCGTCAGGAACGTTTCCCTCCTGCCATGAGGAGTTGTAAAGACTCAACAATTCTCTCAGTGCGGATTCTCCAGGATATCACAAGGCTCGGTATGATATACCATCTGGACCCGGACATGAAGAGCGCCTGCAAAGAGCTAGTACTGCCTCGAGCTCCTCCATTGTAAAAGGAAGGTCCATGGGGCAATCACGGGAATGGGGGACGTCATCACGGGCTGGAGGATCTGGACGAGTCGCTTGGTCGGCGATCCTCGCACAAAAGTCTTCTGCGACTTGGATGTCTTGCCGCCTTTGGAAGAGCGCGAGCGTCTTGAATGGAAAACGCTCTTCCGGAAGGCAACGCAGACCTTGCACCGTTTTCCAAATGTGAGACAGTGGCTTACGGGGGTCTAGTGTCTGGCAAAACGTTGCCCAACGTTCCGATGCTAATCTATTCATGTGACGCTGAATCCTCTTTTGCATCCTCTTGGCCGCCCTAAGGTCATGGATTGATTTTGTACGCCGATATCAACGTTCCGCCCGGCGACGAAGGGCTCGTAGTCGCTCTAATTATACAGGGTGTTTCAGGGAACACTTTCAAAATTTTTTAAAGGTTGCCTGTGGCAGATAGCACAATTCTAGTTAATGAGCTGGTCTACTCGAAGAGGCGGACATTACTTGCACACAAAATTGAAATGCTTAATCTACTCAATAACAAAAATTCTCTAATTAGGTTTTTAACTAATTATCTGATGACCCATATTGCAATTTACAAATTGTAGCCGTGAAGTTTGCAAGGCGGATCCACTTGGAACGAATTCTCGGGATGAGACCAGTTTCTAGCTATTAATTCCCGAACTTTGTTGACAAATGCATTGGCGTTCCAGTTACTTTCTTAACGAAACATGGTTTTATGCATTGAAGCACAAAAGTAACTGGAACGCCAATGCATTTCTCGGCAAAGTTCGCGAATTAATATCTCGAAACTGGTGTCACCTGAGAATTCATTTGAAGTGGATCCGCCTTGCGAACTCCCCGGCTACAATTTGTAAATCGCAATATGCAGCCGAACAGGCCCGTCGAGAATGTAGGGGAGTCGCCAACAGCTGAGGTTCCAATGGATACTCATTCTGAGGTTAGGCCGTCAAAGAGAAAGGCAACTACTGAGCACGTCAGGAACGAGGAGCTCGATTTTCGGGTGCAAATAACAGATTCCTTGGCAGATATTAAGGAGACTCTTAGGCAAATGGCGGAGGCGATGGCCTCTCTTACTGCAAGGACATCCAAGCTTGAGGAAGAGGTAGGCAAATTGAGAGCCAAGAAGCGAATAAAGAGTCTGGTTAAGAGGAAGGCTGCTTCCTCGGGGGAGCCCGATGGTAGTACACGGGCTGAATTGGTTGATATTTCCAATGATGGCTGCGAGTAACGGCGTATTGAACTTTACGATCTGGCAATGGAACTGTTGGGGCTTCTCTCAAAAAAGGGCGGCCCTTCAGCAGTTCCTCAGATCGAGAGATTCGAGACCGCAGATTATTCTATTACAAGAGGTATTGGTGGATAGAGTTTCTCTGTCGGGCTACAAATCGTACGTAAAGAAAGGACCGGAGAGTAGGGGGGTCTCCACCCTGGTCTCTAACAAACACACTTTTATCGAGCATGACTTAAACATGGGTAGTTGCAAAATTGAATACCTTTTTGGCGAGGTTATCCCGAGCGGTGAGCTCAGGAATAGCGTATTCATACTGAACGTGTACAGTTCCCCTAGAGGGGGGCAGCATCGCTTCACTTCATTGTTGGTTAAGGCGGCTTCTATGGCAGGCAAGGCCAGGGCCCCCATTGTTGTGGCCGGGGATTTTAATGCCCAGCATCAGGCGTGGGGTTACCCCCACACTACACGCAAGGGCGAGAACCTCTGGCAGGCAGCGGCGGATCTTGGCCTCACGTTAATCACCGATTCCAACTTCCCCACCAGGATTGGCAACTCCGTGTCACAGGATTCAACTCCGGACCTCACATTCGTGGGGTCGACAGGGGAATTTTCATGGGCTAACTTAGGGGTAGAATTGGGAAGCGATCATTATATTGCTAGCACCGTGCTGCAGGTAGGCAGAAAGCCTCCCAGGGCATTCAAATACATAGACTGGGATCATTTCCGTAAGATCAGGGAGGAAAGAGGGGGTGATTCTCCTGAGAACTTCCAGGAATGGTTGGATAGAGTCAAAAGGGACGTAGGAGAAGTGACCAAGTCGATACACACGGAGCTGGAGGTCGAGAAAATGGATAGCAGATTAGCACACTTAATAGAGGCCAAGGAATCTATACTAGCTAGGTGGAAAACACAAAAGCTCAATCGTAGGCTTAGAAAGAGGCTAGCCGAGCTAAACAAAACAATTATGGCACACTGTCAAGTGCTTGAGAGACAGCAATGGGATGAGGTTTGCAACATGGTGGATGGGCAGATGCGATTAGGTGGGAAATGGAACCTACTAAAGTACCTGCTCCACGAGGATAAGACCAAAAGCAATCAGAATCGGGTGGTGGATAAAATTCTTCATGCGGAAAGGCAGCAGCATGGGGATGACGAAATCGCCACGCACTTGGCACGGAGGTATCTTCCCCTGGCGGACAAGGCTGGGCCCACGGGGCAGGAATGTCCACGATATGAGGGCAAATCGGCAGAGAGCCTAGACAGGCCGTTTCAGGAGGCGGACGTTCGCGAAACACTGCAGAAACTCAATGGCAGGTCAGCCCCGGGACCGGATGGCGTAACCAACAGAATGCTGCGCAATTTAGATGACAGGTCGATTAAGGTCATAACGGAAGAGATCAACCGCATTTGGGAATCGGTGTATTTCCAGATGAGTGAAAGGTTGCATCCGTGGTTCTCATTCCCAAGCCTGGGCGCAGCCCCGGAAATGAGAACCTCAGGCCCATCTCCCTCACGTCTTGTTTGGGCAAGGTGGTGGAGCATGTGATAAATGATCGGATCTCTAAACACATTGAGGAGGAGGGTCTCTTTCCCAACAACATGATAGGCTTCAGGCCTCACCTCTCCGCGCAGGACGTCATGCTACTCATCAAGCACGATATATTAGATAAAGACACCAGGGACACGAGGGCCATTCTCGGTCTCGATCTGGAAAAGGCCTTTGACAACGTGTCGCATAAACATATTCTAGACTCTATCTCCCGCCTTGACTTAGGGGAAAGATTTTACAGATTCGTGCACTCTTTTCTCGGAGATAGGAGGGCCACAATCAAATTGGGTGACCTGAAATCGGAGGCTTATGATCTAGGAAAAAGGGGTACTCCACAGGGGTCGGTTGTCTCGCCGCTCTTATTTAACATAGCGATGCAGGGCTTGGCGAACGAGCTTGACCAGATGGAGGGTATTGGCTCCGCAATCTATGCGGACGACATCGCCCTCTGGTGCTCTGGCGGGTCAGAAGGCCACGTTGAAGACGCACTGCAAGAGGCGGTGCATTGCGTAGAAAAACACGTCAATCGGATGGGTCTCCGGCTATCGCCTTCCAAATCGGAGTTACTTCTATATCGTCCCACTAGAAGAGGACCCAAGCCTAGAGGGTGGAGGCCTCCAGAGGAGATTGATATTGGCGTGCGAACGTCGTGCGGCAGCGATATCCCAAGGGTTCGTTCTCTCCGGGTGCTAGGCATGATCATTGAAGCTAACGGTCAGCACGGGCGTACTATAGATAAGCTTAGAGGACATGCTGAAGGAGTAATCAGACTCATTGCAAGGGTTTCTAACAGAAAAGGAGGCCTTAAGGAAGATAATCTCCTCAGGCTTTTCCACGCGTTTCTCATGAGCCATGTGAATTATGTCACTCCGATGCACAGATGGCAGAAACACGAAATGAACAAGTTGAACACGCTCATCAGGAAAAGTATTAAGAGAGGCCTAGGACTCCCAATGCGCACAAGCACAGAAAACCTAGCAAGCCTAGGCGTCCACAACACATTAGAGGAAGTTATCGAAGCGCAGCAATCCGCACAAACTGCTTGACTCTTGTCTACAGAGGCGGGAAGAGGGATCCTGGCTAAGGTCGGGATCAATCCGAAGACGTTAAGGGATAGGATCGTTCAGCTTTCGGATAGTGTGAGGCAGGCTATTAAGGTCTCTCCAATTCCGAGGAATGTGCATCCGACTTTCAACACTGGCAGGAGGACGGCTCGCGCCTCTGCGCTTTTGCGGTACGCACATGCGCACGAGGCAGAGTCATGTTTTGTAGATGCTGCCCAATACGAAGGCGACTCCAGCCATTTTGTTGCTAACGTCGTGGACATGAAGGGTCGAGTGTTATCGGCCGCGTCAATCAGGACGTCATCGGCTTGCAAGGCGGAGCAGCTGGCCATTGCGCTGGCGCTCCTTCGGTCGGACAGGGAAGATATTTATACGGACTCGAGATCAGCCCTTCGAGCTTTCTCGACTGGGGCAGTTTGTGAAGAGGTTGGTAGGGCACTTGAGGGTAAGGTGTTTACTCATCACGTCATTACATGGTTCCCGGCGCACGAGGGCGCAGAACTAGGGGGGCTAGCCAACGTTAATGAGTTGGCCCATGCCCGGGCGCGAGGTCTTTCCGGCCGCGCCGGGCACTGGGAGGCCGGTGTGCCGGGTGGGACCGGCGACGGGCTTGGTCCGACCTTTTCGGAGGCAGAACCCCCCCGTTTCAGGGACATTCTCTCCACCTTCAAACGAGATCACTAGCCACTATCAGATGAGTCGTAGGGCTTTCCCCCTGCCACATCGAAATCTCACGAGGCCTCAAGCCGTGACCCTCAGGCTAATACAAACGAACTCGTATCCCACACTCTCCATCATCAGTAGGTACACGGAGGTCTCCCCTCTTTGTCCCGACTGCGGCGGAGTTAGCGATTTCAAACACATGCTCTGGGAGTGCCCCTCTTTACAGCACCCCACGGACCACGTATTGATGGCGGACGCATGTTATTCATTGGTCAAGAGCCACGAATGGATTAATCAACTCCGGGCTGTCCAGAAGGCCCACGATGCGGCGGTGAGGCTTGGCCTTCCCGTCCCAACGTGGGAGCGGCCCGCAGTCTTGCCCCTATAAAAACGGGGTGAAGATTCTTCAGGACCTAAATAAATGTTACCACCACCCACCACCCACCCAATATGGGCCATCACGTAATTAGTTAAAAACTTCATTAGTGAATCTTTGTTAATGAGTGGATTATGCATTTCAATTTTGTGTGCAAGTAATGTCTGCCTCTTCGAGTAGACAAGCTCATTAACTATAATTGTGCTATCTGCCACAGGCAACCTTTAAACAATTGTGAAAATGTTCGCTGAAACACCCTGTATGTCGAAGTCGTTTCGCGTGGAAGAGATCCTCATCATGCGAGTGGCGTTTTGCATCGTACATTTAATTGTTTGCTCTAACCCAGACGGTAGGCCCTCGCGGGAAGCATCTTCCATATCAGATTTGAAGGTGGCCCATTGAATCGTCCGAATGGTCTTCCGTGGACCAGATCTGGACGACAAGCCTTTGATTTTAAGATAAGTGCGAATGTGATCACTCAAATGCGTCTATCTGGAAACCACTTCAAACATCTGGCGAGAGAGTTGGAGACGAAAGCAAGGTCGAGGCAGCTGCCGTATGTCACGCCTCGAAGAAAGGTGGGACTACCATCGTTCAGGAGTCTTCTTCGTGCTAATCTTCGTCCTTTTGCATTTGTTCTTGTACTTCCCCATGCCAGATGGTGTGCATTGAAATCTCCTATGATGACCCATGGGGTAGGACACACACTCAAGATATCCGCTAATCTTTTCGTATCAAAATTGCTTGAAGGCAATATATACACGACTATGAGAGTAAACAAGAGTCTGTTCTTTTAACTGTGATGCATATATATTGATTGTCGTCTTGGCGCGCAATTGGTTGCAAAACGTAGGTATGTTCACGACGAACAAATACGATGATTTTGCTGCATGCACCATTTCTTGAACACATGATAACTTCGTACCCTTACAGTCTGATTGGTTCCGACAAGTTGGGCTCACAAATGACGATGAGTGGAAACACATCGGTGTACACAAACTGACGAAAACATGAAAGGCGTGATTTTAGCCCTCTGGCGTTCCATTGAATGACGGACGCTGCCTTGACTTCTTTTCGGAAGGATGGGGTATGGGTAGCCATCTTTCTAGTTAAGGGATTCAAGCACTGGGCTTAACGCGTCCAGGACTTTAAGTGCGCTTCGAGCAGATGTTGTGCCCATGTCCAATAAAATCGCTCGGATGGCGTCCATGAGGGAACGCAGAACCAAAATGGCTTGATCTGTTTTAAGTGCATCATCCATGGCTGGAGAAGGCTCCGGTGGGACGGCGACCTACCTAGGTTCCTTGGCAAGGGAGCGGCTCGGTAGCGTAGGTCATTCCTCTAAAGAAAGAGTCTTATCCGCTACCTTCGTGGAAGTGGTGGGCACTTGCGTGGCGCGACTAAGTGGTGCCGCAGTGGAGTGGGCACTATCACTTCGAGCATGCGCCTTCTTTGAAGACGTACGGTGGTGCCGACGTCGACGCCGACGCCGGACTACTTCGGCTGCCTCCCTGTGGTCGAATTGTCTCTGGACATTTGCTTGACAACCGCGCGCTCCTTCTCGATGCGGGGATGGTCATTCGACGAGGCAGCGTGGGGGCCATTACAGTTGGCGCACTTCAGAACCGTGGCACCGCAGGTCTCTTCTGCATGAGGTTCAGCGCAACGGGGACACAGTAGCGAGTTGGGACACACGCCCTTGACGTGTCCTAGCCTGAAACACTAATGGCATTGAAGTGGCTTCTGGATGCATGGTCGAACCAAATGTGGGAAATGTCCGACTTTAACGTGGGATGGCGTACAATCCCCCTTGAATATTACTTTTACGCAGCGCGTATTCCCAAGGCGGCGCACTTGCGTAATGATAGTGCCCTCGTTTGCCGGCTTCATGAGGCTAGGTAAGTCATCATGGGGAATTGCTATGTCGATGTCATAAATTACACCGGCTATGGATTTATTGTCGATCGGGATAAAGGGGCGCATTTTGATGCCGCCTAGCTCCGTGATTGCTGGAAGTTTTCCAAGTGCACTCACGTTATGCACGTCTAGGGCGAGTATATTCTTCCGTAGATTTATTCTGATGTCTTTAATTGGATCTGGCACCGCACATTCCAGAAAAATGGATATGGTTTGCCTGTTCAGCAGTCGTAGGTTGCTTGAGGGTTCTTCCGGCATAAAGAGGGTCACGTGCGGCCAGCGCGCAGGCTTTGACTTCATAGTCGTTGTACTCGCAGGAGTTGACGGCGTTGTGTTGACGATCTTTCTCTTCGCCCTCTTGATCCGGACGGGTATGAAGCTGTCGTCGGATAAGTCGTCTTCCGACGTAGATTACAGCTCGGTGTCTTCAGTGTCACTGGGGGAGCCAACTCGCTTCCTTGCGGTCGACGGCCTTGATGACTGCTGGACAGGCGGGCCTCTGGAATGCTCTGTGTCCATGGCCGCAAGAGGGGAGGCCAGGCACCTCAAAAGGCGGAGATTTCACCAAAAATTCAGAGAGCACCGAGACAAGTGTTCTATCAAGAAGACACTTCGACGTCCAACAAGCTGAGCAGTGATCTTAGCAACTGTATGTAGTAGCTGTATGTATAAAATTGGTAATCTAATGCTACTATGGCTAAAGAAAGCAACGTATTAGGCTATTTTATACTAAAAGTTAACTTATTGTGCCTTGATATGGGGAATAACGGCAGCAAAAAACTATGAGAAGTTATTAAACTTGCAAAAACGAGTAGTCCGAATTTTTGAAAACTAGCATGGCAGGCAGCGAGACTTACCCCACACAATCTTTTTAACAAACATTCATTGATCCGAGAAAATCAAGTTTTCTATTACAGATTACGCTTACATATTCCCACATGGTTGGGGCACAGTGAGGGGACTGAAGAAAGAAGAAAACGAGGTTCGTCTCGGCATCACGCGTCGACGCTTACGCTTGCCTGGATTCTTATTCAGCGTGTTTTTTATAGCAGAGTATACGCGAAAATTTGGTGGAAGTGCTGGGTACTCTCAACTTACGCAGGAGACCCCACTAGGCAGCAGGAATCTCGCCCCACAAATGTAGCTGACTCCAGTTCACCGCACAAGCCGGCGAATCCGAGGCCTCGCCCCAGAATTTGGAAACCTCCAGGAACAAGGGATGACTGCGACCACAGCGAATTCTACGGAAAGGGTGACACCGACTTACCTAACGGTGCTGAACCCCCAAGTGCCAACGGCTTTTCATGGCGACACATTTGAAGACGTGGAATACTGGCTGGCGGAGTTCGAGCGCATGGCTGCGTGTAACGAGTGGGACAACAACGCCAAACTCAGTGACGTCTACTTCAGTCTCCAGGCTGGTGCTCACACATGGTTGATGAACCGCGGAAGTGCCCTGTTATCCTGGCCCGAGCTCCAGTGCAAGCTACTGGAGACTTACTTCTGCCCCGATCGCCGGGAAAAAGCGGAGCGGGCCCTCCAATCACGCGTTCAAAAGCCCAACCAGAGCGTCACGATGTACGTGGAGGACATGACGCGTCTCTTTCAGCGTGCCGACCCGAGCATGTCGGAAAAGAAGAAGGTGCGTCATCTGATGAGAGGCGTAGAGGAGCAGCTCTTTGGCGGTCTTCGGAATACGCCCAAGACTGTTGCGGAGTTCCTCACCGAAGCCACCGCGATGAAGAAGACGCTTCAGCAACGGTCGAACATGTACAACCGGCAAGTGAATGCCACCTGCACTCCGGATACGCCGGTAGGCTTCGGGTGCGACGTCGCCTTGCTTTGCGAGCTGATTCGCTCCGTGGTGCGAGACGAGCTGCAGAAGCACCACGGTACGTCGCCACCTCCAGTCAGCTCCCTCGCCAGCGTCGTACGCAACGAAGTACAGCAGGCACTACACGCATCTCTTTCCAGCAGCGAAGCATCACCTCTGCCAAGCGAGTGCCGGCGCAAGACTTACGCGTAAACATTGCTTAGCCCCGCCCAAGCTTTTGCACCGACTTATGCTGCGTCGCCAGTCGCGTTGCAGATGGCACAAGCCGCTCCGACAACCCCGCTACCGTACTTCGACGACCGCCGAATACCCGCGAGGAAATCAGAGGTTTGGCGAGCACCCGATCGACGACCGCTGTGCTACCACTGCGGCGAAGTGGGTCATGTGTATAGGGAGTGCCCCTACCAACGACTCGGACTGCGGGGTTTTTCTATCGATTCGCCTCGACCTAGGTTCGGCCAACGGCCTCCCCACATCGCAGAATTCCTCGACCAGCAGCGCAGGCCAGACACATCGCAGCGGCAGTCACGTTCACCCTCACCACGGCGATATTTTTCTGCTCGTGATACCACCTCGAGGTCGACGCAAGGGAGATCACCAAGTCCACGCCGGGAAAACTGACGTCAGCGACCTTCCGAGGTGGGGCCACTGATACTCGATGCGCTGAAGACCTCGTATCGTCCCGACGTCCGCAGAACAGCGAAAACACGATGACGCCAGAACCAGTTCCCGCGAGCAAGATGTCACTGGACATACCTGTGTTGATCGACGGCAGAAAGATGAGTGCACTTGTAGATACCGGCGCCGATTACTCCATTCTTAGTGGCAAACTGGCGACTTTTCTGAAAAAGGTAACGTTAACCTGGGATGGGGCACCACTTCGTACGGCAGGTGGCCATGTCGTTACACCGCTTGGCTTATGCACCGCCAGAGTAGAAATTCGCGGTGCTGCTTTTCTCGCCACTTGTCTGGTTCTACGCGAGTGTTCCCGCGATTTAATTCTTGGGATGGACTTTTTCCGGGAATATGGCGCCATTATTGACCTCCGTGAGCGCTGCATCACTTTTTCGACACAAAGGGCATTAGCACCGACCGACGCCATTGGACGCAGATCCGCACTTCGCGTTTCGGACGACAGCATCACGATACCGCCCTGTGCGAGTGTTATGGTTCCGGTCAAGTCCGACGAGCTACAAGACGGTCAAGCCATTGTAGAAGGCAGCATTTCTATGCTGCTGACCCAAGGTATTTGTGTAGCGCGAAGCCTTGTGGAACTTCGTGATAGCCAGACAGCGGTCCTCGTTACCAACTTCACTTTTGAGCATCGACACATTTTTCGTGGCACTGCCGTCGCCTAAGCGGAACCATCCACGGAGATCGTCGAGTGTTTTGCTTCTGAAGTGGACACAGACGACGGTTCGCTCAGAGACATCGATGTAAACTCTGAACTTATGGACAAACAAAAAAACGCACTGCAGGAACTCTTGAGCGAATTCCGCACGTGATTCGCTCGGTCTAGTAAGGTAGGCCAAACGCCAATCACGAAGCACCGAATAACGACATCCGACGACGCACGCCCCATCAAACAACAGCCTTATCTTCTCTCGCCGAAAGAACGTGAGGCAATTCAAGTCCAAGTCAAAGAGACGCTAGATGATGGTGTCATTCAGCCTTCGCACAGTCCGAGGGCTTCCCCGGTCGTTCTGTTCAAGAAAAAAGACGGAACGCTTCGTTTCTGTGTTGATTATCGACGCCTGAACGATGCTACCAAGAGAGACGTGTACCCACCACCAAGTATCGATTACTCTTTAGACAGGTTGCGGCAAGCTAAGTATTTTTCGTCTCTCGATCTGAAGAGCGGTTACTGGCCAATTGAGGTAGATGAACGAGACCACAAAAAAACTGCTTTCGTCACTCCAGATGGCCTTTACGAATTCAGAGTACTTCCTTTCGGTATCTGTTTGGCACCAGCAACTTTCCAGCGAATGATGGACACCGTTCTCGCTGGTCTGAAGTAGCAAAGCTGCCTCGTCTACTTCGACGACGTGGTTGTTTTTCGGCGACATCTGACGACCACCTGAAATGACTGCGGCAAGTTCTCGAAGCCATCCGATCGGCTAACCTCACCCTTAAGCCCCAGAAGTGTCATTTAGGCTACAAGGAGCTGATGTTTTTGGGACACGTCGTCAGCGCGGAAGGCGTTAGCCACGATCCCGCGAAAACTGCCGCTGTAGCCGCGTTTCCAACACCGACCGACAAGAAGGGTGTCCGACGCTTCCTGGGTCTTTGCGCGTACTACCGGCATTTCATCGAAAATTTTTCGAAGATGGCGGAGCCGCTGACTCGCCTCACGAGGGACGATATATCGTTCGTCTGGGCCGCAGAGCAAGAGACTGCTTTCACCGAGCTTCGACAGCGTCTGGTGTCAGCACCAGTTTTGGCTCACTTTGACGAGGAGGCGGAAACAGAAGTTCATACAGACGCTAGTAACGTTGGTCTTGGTGCGGTGCTTGTGCAACGGCAGGAAAGCATTGAAAGAGTGATCGCATACGCAAGTCGCACGCTGTCGCGTGCAGAGAGCAACTACATCACCACAGAGAAAGAGTGTCTTGCCGTCGTATGGGCACTGGCCAAATTTCGACCTTATCTCTACGGCCGCCCATTCAAAGTGGCAACCGATCATCACTCGTTATGCTGGCTTGCAAATCTGCGGGGCCCTTCTGGACAACTGGCACGGTGGAGTCTACGTTTGCAGGAGTACGCGTGGCTATCGTGTACAAGTCGGGCCGCATACACGAAGACGCTGACGCACTCTCGCGCGCCCCTATCGACACTACCGACCACTACATTCAGGACGACGGTGCTTTCCTTGGGGTCGTAAGCGTTCCTGATTTGTCCACGTGGCAGCGCGCAGACGACGCACTACGGCCTATATTCGAACATCTGGAAATCCGAAACCCATCAATAACGCGGCATATCGCTCGAGGATTGTCGTCTTTTTGTTTACGAGATGGCGTCTTGTATAAGAAGAACTCCGCTGCCAGCAACAAGACCTACCTTTTGGTCGTTCCAGCAGACCTCCGTGCCGAAGTTTTGTTCGCCTGTCATGACGAGCCTCCGTCTGGCCATTTGGGTTTTACGCGAACGCTTGATAGAGTGCGCAAATCCTACTACTGGCCGAAACTTGCCGAGTGTGTTAAGCGGTACGTCCAAGCCTGCCGTGAATGCCAGCGCCGAAACTCGCCAGCTGTGAAGCCTGCGGGATTGCTGAATCCGATTGACCCACCTGGCAAACCTTTCGACCAGGCCCGCATGGATCTTCTGGGCCCGTTTCCACTGTCATCTTCTGGCAACAGGTGGATAATCGTCGCCAGAGATTATTTGACGCGGTATGCTGAGACAAAGGCGCTGCCTCGAGGCACAGCTTCCGAGGTTGCCCAGTTTTTCATACAGAGCATCGTCCTACGGCAAGGCGCCCCATCGCACGTCATCACAGACCGAGGCAAAGCCTTTACGGCAAAGCTCATTGAAGACGTTTTTAAACTCAGCTACATGACCCACCGAAGGACAACTGCCTATCATCCGCAGACAAATGGCTTGACCGAACGACTGAACAAAACGATGACTGACATGATGTCTATGTACGTAAACGTACAGCACAAAACATGGGACGAGATACTACCCTACTTAACGTTTGCCTATAACACTGCTACGCAAGAGACAACACGCTTCACGCCGTTTTACCTCGTTTACGGCCGGCCATGAAGTGCAGACTATGTTAGACGCAATGCTGGCGTGCGACGACATCGATCATCTCAATCTCGCCCAAGATGCCGAACTTTTCGTGCAACGCGCGGAAGAAGCCCGTCAGCTTTACACCGTTACACCCCACCGTTACAATCTCCACCATCGGCAAGTCGAGTTCCAACCTGGTGATCAAGTCTTGGTCTGGACTCCCGTGCGCCGAAAAGGACTATCTGAGAAGCTTTTGAGTCACTACTTCGGACCTTACAGAGTGTTGCAGCGAATTAGTGACGCGAATTACGAAGTCCTTCCCGACGGAAGCCAGCCTCTCCGACGTCGACAACCGCAATCTGAGGTTGTGCACGTTGCGCGGTTGAAACCGTACTATAGTCCCTAATAGCCGATGTTTTCAGCAGTTTGGCAAATTTTTGTTGTTTCTTGTCCCTCAGTGCCTTGTGACTACATCGCACACCACAGTGATTGTGACTACAGCCTGTGTGTTCGTCCTAGGCCATCTCGGCGCTCTCGCGTCAAGCCTATGTATGTTTTCCTTTTTTTTTTTTTTGAAGAGGGGGTAATGCTACATGGTGTGGCACAGCGAGGGCACTGAAGAAAGTAGAGAACAATGTTCGTCTCGGGATCGCGCGTCGACGCTTACGCTTGCCTGTATTCTTATTCAGCGTGTTTTCTATAGCAGAGTATACGCGACAATATAAAAACACAGACTCCATATTGTCAGCCTACCCATTTCTTCTCCTCGATACTCATTACGCAATCAAAGCAGAAAAACACCATTTACCCGCACTAACTATGAACGTCAGGATCTAAGCTATCACATAACTAACCTACTAAATATCGTTGATCAAAAAATTGAATTTTATGCACCCCCTTTTAAAGAGTGTATAAAAACCTTTCTCCTACTATCTCAAATTCATTATAAATAAAATGCACTAACATTTTGTTATGCACTGTATATTTATGTTTCAATCTGCACTGTAATGTGAAAGTACATACCAATAATTTTTCAAGCATAGAATGTAAATTTATGTAATAATTGTATAAATCTGTCTTGCTTATTTGCATTTTCTACATTGTACTCACTCGTCATTTTGTGCTGTATTTGCGTTGAATATGTTTGATGAATGCGCTTAGCTCTTGTTCCTCTTTCTGTACCAAAGAAAGAAATAAACTTCAACTACACGGCGATGAGGATGCTCGACTGCTCTTCTGCAACCACCCTGTAATTAGTGCTTGCATGTTCCTCATGATAGCAACGATGCTACCTGATTAGACTAAAGCTTTCTTTGACAACCCTGTCTACCTTGGCGTGGCTGCTGCTGCTGGACCGGACGATATGCCAAGGTTGTATGTGCGCCAAATGCAACTGCCAGCTGACCGGCTAACCCCTGTATTTTAACCGACAACGTAGTAGCAGTGAGCGGTCTTCGTTCTACGTAATATGAAAATAAGTTTTGTAGGGAAGACGAATGCCCGGCGCTGCAGCCACATCGCCAGTCATCCGGGAAGCGCGAGCTAGAAATTGCCTGAGCTTCTCTGGTTGAGACACGCTGCGAACGCTGCCCGCTGCTCTCTTGTGCTATGTTCGCAGTAGATTCTGGTGGAGGTGTTGCGGTTTCCTCAACCTGGAATTACGCACCCGAACTCTGCCGTCCTTCATGCCTGACGACCCCAGCCCGACATCCCCACCGGTTACTCCAGCCATCGTACGTGCCGGTGCCCAGCGTCAGCGGGATCCTGACATCTTCAGTGCCACCGATGAGAAAGACGTTGAAGATTGGCTGGAATCGTGTGAATGCGCCAGCAACACTAGCAAATGGGACGACACCTACAAGCTCAACAACGCGATGTTCTCTCTATCGGGCGTCGCCAAGCTGTGGTTTCGAAACCACGAAGCCGATCTTCGCACGTGGGCTCGCTTCAAAACCAGCATCGCAGATATTTTCGGCCCGCAAGCTTCGCGCTGAACAACGCCTGCGCAGCCGATCCCAGAAAACTGGTGAAACGTTCACCAGCTACATAGCGGACATCGTCGACCTCTGCCGGCGTGTCAACCCGACGATGGCGGAGGTGGAGAAGGTACGTCACATCATGAAGGGCATTTCCGACGGTGCCTTTCATATGTTGCTGTCAAAAAGCCCTGACATGGTTTCTCAGGCCATTGAGCTTTGCCAGAGTTTCGATGAGCTCTGCAGGCAGCGTCTTCTCACACGGCGCCCACCTGTGTCCGATGACAGCCTCGTGAGCGTGGCCGTGGCTCCTGACATGGACTCCCTGCTTTGCCAGATTAAAGAGTTCGTCCGTGCTGAGGTCGCTCGCCAGCTATCGCTGCTGTCCTCAGCCACATCCTCGCCTTTGCCGGCCAACCTTCGCCAGGTCATCCAAGAGCAAGTTTGCGCAGCTCTCCCTTTTGCCCGCGAGACTCCACCGGTGCCGACTCCCGTTGCTTTTTTCCGAGGTCACTGCACCTCTGAGCTATGCCGATACTCTCTCACGGCCACCAACTCAGACCTTTGCGCCATTCCCATCAGCCGTGCCACTGCGTCCAGCCCCTCACTTCGTTCAGCCGCGGTACCCACACAGCAGTGGACAATGGCGCACTCCCGACAACCGCCGAATATGTTTTGCGTGTGGTCTACCTGGCCACATTGCATGATTTTGCCGTCGCCGCCCAACATCCTACCACCACAGCCTCGACACTGAACCATACGGTTCACCATAGACGTCGTGCTCCGTGCCTCAGAAAACCCTGGCCAGATGTCTTCTTACTCGGACCACCGCCCTCTTGTTGACCGCCGTTCGCCATCGCCCCGACGTCGCTCGCTTTCGCCAATGCGTCGTCGTCCTTCTACGCCGGAACGGGAAAACTAATCGCCGCAGTACCAGAGGCGAGAGCTGCGTCACCCACGAACAAACCAAGGCCTCTTCCTTCTGCGACAAATGTTATTGATGTGTATGTGGACGGCGTCGCTCCACTCGCCCTCGTTGACACTGGTGCCGCAGTTTCAGTTATTAGTGCCACACTTTGCCGTTTGTTCAGGAAAGTTACGACGTCACTATCAAACGTATCCCTTCGTACTGCCAGCGCAGACCGCATCACGCCTGCAGCTGCGTGTACTGCTCGTGTTATGATCAACGGCCTCCTCTACACCGTCGAATTTTTTGTGCTGTGTTCTTGTTCCCAAGATCTTATTTTGGCCTGGGACTTCCTTTCCGCTAATAAGGCCGTCATCGACTGTTCTCGTGCTGAGGTGGAATTTCAAACGCTGTGCGACGCCCCCCTCCTTGACGCTCGTGAACCTGAAGCTAAAGTTTTTGTTAGCGAAGACGTTACAATTCCACCGCACTCTCCTGCCCTAGCCACAGTGTCATCAACATTGTTGCTTATGCCAGCGCAGTTTTTACGCCATCCGTCATTTTCGCTCGTCGCAAATGTTCCCCGCTGCCTTTTGCTGTTTTGGACGTTCATGCCAACGTCAGCAGACTGCTCGTCTCCAACCAATTGTCCTGTCCTCTCACTTTGCTTCGTGGGGAGAGCGTTGGCCGCGTCCAGTGTGTCGACCCTGCTGCCATCATTGACATGCCAACTGGTTCCATCGCCACTCATGAGGTCGCCGGAATGAGCTGTAACCCCGCTCGGGAGCCGACTTCGCCCGATGTTCTACATAGCTCCACCGCTGACACGTTGACTGTTTCCCAACGCGCCCAGATTCTACGGTTTCTCCACAAGTTCCGTTCGTCTTTCGACTGCCAGCATGTTCCCTTGTGCCGCACGACAACTGTTTGTCATCGCATCGACACGGGTACTAGTGCGCCACTGCGACAAAGACCCTATCATGTATCCGCGACAGAGCGCCGTGTCATCGATGACCAAGTAGCTGACATGCTGAAGCGCGGCGTCTTTCAGCCTTCGGATAGCCCCTGGGCATCTCCCGTTGTTCTTGTTAAGAAGAAAGACGGATCGATTCGATTCTGTGTCGATTACCGTTGTCTTAACAAAATAACTCGTAAAGATGGTTACCCTCTTCCGAGGATTGACGACGCCCTTGACTGTCTCCAAGGCGCGGAGTTCTGCTCGTCTATCGGCTTACGTAGCGGCTATTGGCAAGTCCCAATGGCATCTGAAGGCGAACCTAAAACGGCCTTTGTAACACCACATGACCTATATGAATTTCGTACGTGTCATGCCTTTCGGGCTCTGCAACGCCACAGCAACATTTGAGCGTATGATGGACAACCTTTTGCTGGTCTCAAGTGGAAAAGGTGCCTGTGCTACTTAGATGATGTGGTTATTTTTTTGCCCGATTTTCCCACCCATCTCTGTAGGCTGGAGGAACTGTTACAGTGCCTAACTGCCGCCGGCCTTCAGCTCAACCTGGAGAAATGCCACTTTGGCGCAAGTCAGCTCATCAAACCTTGGCGATGTCGTATCTAAACACGGTATTCTTCCTGACGCCGCCAAGCTCCGTGCAGTTGCTGATTTTCCCAAACCTTCCTCCGTACGACAACTTCACAGCTTCCTTGGCCTCTGTTCTTACTTTCGCCGCTTCATTCGGAATTTTGCGTCCATCACCGCTCCCTTGAATCAGCTTCTACGGAGCGACTTGAACAGTTACGCCTGGTCCCCTGCCTGTGACGATACCTTCCAAGAGTTGCGTCGTCTATTAACATCGCCGCCTATACTGTGTCACTGCGATCTAAGTACACACCGACGCCAGCGGTGTTGGGCTCGGCGTTGTGCTCTCGCAGCGCAAATATGGCTCTACGAGTACGTCGTTGCATACGCAACCCTTACCCTCACCAAAGCAGAGACGAATTATTCCGTTAGGGAGAAGGAATGTTTGGCCATAATCTGGGCACTTGGTAAATTTCGACCCTACCTCTATGGCCGTCCCTTCGACGTTATTACCGACCATCATGCGCTTTGTTGGCTGTCCACGTTGAAGGACACCTCAGGTCGATTAGCTCGCTGGGCTTTGCGGTTGCAAGATTTCGACGTGCGCGTTGTCTACAGGTCTGGCCGCCGCCACACCGACGCCGACGCACTTTCCCGTACGCCCGTGTCAACCGAAAGCGATGGCTGCCTCTCTGCCGTTGACCAAGTACATTCGTTCCCAGCAGGCTGCGACATGGCTTCGGAGCAACGCAAGGATGCCTGGATTAGTGCTCTTATCCGCTTCCTTTCTAACCCGTCGACTGTTCCTCCACCTTCTCAAGCTTTGCGCCGTCAAGCTTCGCACTTCGAAATGTGGGATGGACTTCTCTATCGCCGGAATTACGTCTCTGACGTCCGCAAGTGGTTGCTCGTAATACCGCGACATCTTCGTGGTGAAATATGTTCCGCCTTCCACAATGACCCGCAGTGTGCACACGCGGGTGTCTTCAAGACGTACACCCGGCTTCGCTCCAGGTTTTATTGGCGTGGCACGTACACCTTTGTGTGCAAGTACATTCAGTCGTGCCCTCAGTGCGAACGCCGCAAGGTTCCTGCTCAGCATGTCTCTGGTCCACTCCAGCCAATCCCGTGTCCTGCCAGGCCCTTCGATCGCATTGGGATTGACCTGTATGGACCCCTTCCGAGCACGGCTTCCGGAAACCGCTGGATAGTCGTCGCCATCGACCACTTGATGCGATACGCAGAAACAGCCGCTCTGCCTGCTGCCACAGCTCGTGATATCGCATCCTTGTTACTGAAAAACTTTATTCTCCGTCACGGTGCACCTCGCGAACTTTTGAGCGATAGAGGACGTGTGTTCCTCTCTGAAGTCGTAAACGCGCTCCTTACTGAATGTCGCATCGTTCATCGCACCAACACCGCCTACCATCCTCAAGCCAATGGTCTGACGGAAAGATTTAACCGCACCATTGGCGACATGCTTTCCAAATACGTCGCCTCTGATCACACTGATTGGGACCTTATTCTGCCATTGATCACGTTCGCCTACAACACTGCACAACTTTTCCCCATTCTTCCTCTTGTATGGCCGCGAACCTTCGACTACCCTCGACACCATTCTTCCGTACAGACCCGATTCATCTGAATGTACACCCATCTCTGAAGTTGCCCGCCGCGCCGAGGAATGCCGTTAACTCGCCCGTTCCTTTACAGCCGTCGACCAATGGCAACAAAAATCTCGACGTGACGATGATCACCCGCATTGTCACTTTCTTCCGGACTCCCTTGTGTGGCTTTGGGTTCCTGCCGGCCTCTCATCCAAGCATGTATCCAAATATCAAGGACCCTACCGTGTTGTAGCGCAGACATCGCCTGTGAACTATATTGTCGAGCCTGTCACGCCAAATACGAACCAACGCTGTCGTGGTCGTGAAACCATCCACGTACAACGCCTGAAGCCGTATTACGACCCCATGATTCTATGTTCACTATGAGTCGCCAGGATGGCTCCTTTTCCGATAGGGGGGGGGGGTGATTGTAGTGAAGACGAATGCCCGGCGCTGGAGCCACATCGCCAGTCATCCGGGAAGTGCGAGCTAGAGATTGCCTGAGCTGCTCTGGTTGAGACACGCGGCGAACGCTGCCCGCTGCTCTCTTGTCCTGTGTTCGCATTAGAGTTTAAACAAAAATATGAATCTATGTAGCACATCGATCTCTCGATAGAGTAGCATATTACACAGAGCCCGTTCTTTTGTCCGTTATTGCAGCTAGATTTTTGTCGTGCGGCATAGCGAGTACACCTGTCATTGACACTCTTCCATTAACAAGCATCATACATTAACTATGCCCTCCATGACATCACTACGTAAACGTCAAACACCATCACTCTGCCTGATTCGCAGTTTGCATTTCGGCATAGCTTGTGAGCGGTGTAATGGTAAAATATATATATTGCATAAGGTGAACTATGTCTGAACACGGTCGGCTACCATGCATGGGGGGATGGGGAATGAAGAGAAAGCAACTCGTTAAAGAGCTGCGGGCTGTAAAGGGCTTTTGATATATTACTGCTGCATAAAACGTTTAACCGCGAAATATGGAAAACTGCCAGTGCTCAGAGGTTCTACCTGTGGCCTCAGCAGCGTTCTCAACAGCTGGGCCCCGTGGATGTTAACGTCGAGTGGAAGCACGCGCTTTGCAACGCATGTAGAGGAAGAAGGGGAAGTAAACAACATACGAAGAACATACCAGGATCGCACTTCAAGAAGAAACCGCAGAGTGGAGCATGTATTTACGCTTTCCAAAGCGGCGACCATATGCAGGATGAGAAGGCATAAAATAACATTACGCTAACGTGACAGCAAAGGCGGAGGAAGAGGACGAGGTGCGCTTCTCTTTGGAGAGGCTCCGTGAGGGCGCGGCGAGACGCTTCTGCCCTTTTCATCAATTCATCTGGAAATAAACGCGCCCCATCGTAACAGTTGTGGTGGACGGTGCTGCATAAAACATAGACCCCCCCCCGCTACCCCCCCCCGCTACCCCCCCCCCCGAAGCACGACAACAAAGCGACCGCAGAGGCGCAATCCATGGAGCTTTGCCGAAGTCGCCGAATTGCCGGCCGGCCACCGGAGATGGCTTCCGACAGCGACAACACGCAACCTTCTTCCAGCGTCCCATGGCAACTATACAACGAGCAGCGAACCTTCACCGGAAAAGCCGGAGAAGTCGCGTACGGATGGCTCAGTTTTTTCAACGAGCAGGTCGGTTCAATTACTGTAATACCTCCGCCGAGCTTAACAACGTTGCCTTCTTCTTCACGGAAACCCCGTCTGTGTTGCTAGAAAACTACTAAGAAAGTTTGACAACGTGGATGAAGTTCGTACACGAAATCGGGAAATGCTTCTGAGATCCCACAGCTAAAACAAAGCGTGCAGAGCATATGCAAATGCAGCGAGCTCAAGTTCCCGGCGAAACCTGCGCTACGTACATCGAAGAAGCGCTCAAGTTGCGCAAGGCCCTGGATCCTCAGATGACAGCAGAGGACAAAGTTGAACATCTTCTAAATGAGATCGCTGAGGACGCGTACCAGTTCTTCATAGGAACAGAAGGTTTGGAGTCCGTAAGTGACATCGTTCAGCGCTTCCGCACGTTTGAAGCACCGAAAGCAGCACAACATCCCCAGTGTTTACGTGCTCCACGCTCCATCCGACCTCACGTCAGAGATTCGGTAAGTGGTACGAGAAGAACTTGACCGGCGTTAGGCGGTTTGCCTCTCGTTCGCGAGCCTTTGTCTTCTGGCGACTTTGGTGAGACGTCCATCACCGCTGCCTCCGTAGATGCCTACAACTTCGCGCCTCGTCTAAGAGTGCGAAACCCTACTATGAACGCGCATCCAAGTTACCAGTTCCACGACGGTTACTCACGCAGAACGCCGGCAGTTTCTCAAGAGTGCGACGGCCGGGTCAGTTATCCTTCTGTTCGCAATTTCAGTGCGTCCGGTGAGCGCCCTGCTTCCAATCCGGCATTCGCGGCCACGTCGCCCGATTATGACCTCATCGCCGTCGCACATCACCACCGTGCTATGAGTGGCCGCGTATTTTTAACGGGAAGCACTGGCCCGCTGACTTTGATGGCAAGACGAACCACCAGGCAAATTAGGGCAGCGAATTATCAGCTTCTGTGCGGAATTTGACGCCGTCGCCTTCACGCCAGCGCAGGTCTCCATCTCCGCGACGACGTCTCACGTCACCGCCGCCTGAAGACTAGGCGGCGCAACTAATGGAGTTGAGGTCGCCAGTCATCTTCAGCTACACGCCCCTATGCCTCCGCCAGTCACCATTTGCCATAACAAGATTCGTGTTTTAGTGGAAAATCTCGCTACTTTGGCATTAGAGCACACATGACGAGTGTGTCCGTCATCAGCCTGGATTTTAAAACACGACTAGGCCGTAAAGTGATATTTCCCTGGGCTAACGCTAAAACATTTCGTGCGATGAGTGGAGATTTGCTCCGACCAATTGGTAGGTGCACCGTGAACATTTATTTCTTCGATAGCGTATATCAAGCCGAACTTCCAGTGCTTGCTAAATCCACTCAACGTAATTCTTGGCCTCGATGTTCTACAGCAGTGCGGTGCCACTGCTGACTGTGGTAGCGGCGGCCTTTTCCTCTCTTCACTGTTTTAGAATATACAAAAACCGAATGTATTGCTTGGAAAAATACGTAACACTGCACTATAGATGCTTGAGCTGGCATAAGCCATTCAGGAGGGCCAGCCATGGAGAACAAGAGGGACATCATGCATTCCTCCGTGAAGCAGCGTCCTCGGCTTAACTTCTGAAGCGCGATACAGCGCAGTAAGACGAAGACTGACCGAGAGAAGGTGATACCAGCTCTGACCAAGCAGGTGAGCACCGCAAGGCTGTTGCGATTGCACAAGGGAAAAAATTGCGTAGCCTGCACTGGACGCGCAATGCTAAAGAGACAGCGGAGCTGATGCGCACCTAGTTAGTGCTGGCTTTTGGGCTAGGCTAAGCACTACCAAGTCATCCCCAGCACTTCCCTAAATTCATTGATCATTAATCAATTATCAAATAGATATTGATTGGCTATCGATTGGCTATTTCAATTTATTGGCCACGTATTTGAGCTAGGCTAAGCACCAGTAGTGGCGTGGAGCAGAGGTGGGACACCCGGCTTCTGATCGTTAAGGACGTTAAGTTCGAATCTTCCTCCAGTCCACTACATTTTCTGTCATGGAGTGGCGCTTGACACCGACAAAAAAAGTGACGGGCCTGCGCGGCACACGCAGCACAGTCGCAGCGTAAGCTGGTGGAGCGGCTCAAGAGCAGCTCAAATTTCGGTACCACTCACAACAGGGCATTCGCGGAAAAGTCGCTTCGGTTTGATGAGAACGATCTGAACTGTCCGCCAGGCGTCGACGGCAAGCTGCGGCTTGTAATGCTCTCTGCACCGCAGTCTGCTGAGCCCGATGATGCCTGGTCGTAGCCGCACACGTACCTCTACGATTCGCTTCTTCATCAATGGTTCGGACCTCGCGAGGAGACGCCATAACGTGTACCGAAGAGGTTTCCAGAATACGTGGTGCACATCTCACATCGGGATCGCGTTGACTGCGCGCCTCGTTTCAATCGCATCTCGTCGTCTGCGCCTGCGCACGCTGCGTTTCCAGGCACCTAAACTAGCCAACCAAGATAGCAGGCCGGCTTCAGGAAGGGATATTCTACGATGGATCATATCCATGTCATCAATCAGGTAATCGAGAAATCTGCGGAGTACAATCAACCTCTCGATATGGCTTTCATAGATTATGAAAAGGCATTTGATTGAGTACAGATAGCAGCAGTCATAGAGGCACTGCTTAATCAAGGAGTACAGGAGGCATACATTAATATCTTCGCAAATATCTACAAGGATTCCACAGCTACGTTTGTTCTCCACAAGAAAAGTAGAAAGTTACCTATCAAGAAAGGGGTCAGGCAAGGAGACACAATCTCTCCAATGCTATTCACTGCATGCTTAGAAGAAGTATTTAAGCTCTTAGACTAAGAAGGCTTAGGAGTAAGGATCAACAGTGAATTTCTCGGCAACCTTCGGTTTGCAGATGACATTGTCCTATTCAGCAAACGGAGACGAATTATAGCAAATGGTTGAGGACTTTAATCGAGAAAGTGTAAGACATGGATTGAAGATGAATATGCAGAATACAAAAATAATGTTCAATAGCCTGGCAAGGGAACAAGAATTCAGGACCTCTAGAGTCTGTAAAGGAGTACTTTTATCTAGGTCAATTACACACAAGGGACCCTGATCATGAGAAAGAAATTTACAGAAGAATAAAATTGGGTTGGAGTGCATACGGCAGGCATTGCCAAATCCAGACTGGGAGCTTACCAGTTTCGTTGAAGAGAAAAGTGTACAATCATTGCATTCTACCGGTGCTAACATATGGGGCAGAAACTTGGAGGTTAACACAGAAGCTCGAGAACAAGTTAAGGACAGCAAAAAAAAAGCGACGGAACGAAAAATCTTATGACTAACCTTAAGAAACAGGAAGAGAGCGGTGTGGATCAGAGAACAAACGGGGATAGCCGATTTTCTAGTTGACATTAAGCGGAAGAAATGGAGCTGGACAGGCCATGTAATGCGTAGGATGGATAACCGGTGGAAAAATTAAGGTTACAGAATCGATACCAGAAGAAGGGAATCGCAGTCGAGGTCGGCAGAAAACCAGATGGCGTGATGAAATTAGGAAATTTGGAGGCTCAAGCTGGAATACGCTAGCGCAAGACAGGGGGTAATTGGAGATCGCAGGGAGAGGCCTTCGTGCTGCAGTGGACATAAAATATCGGCTGATGATGATGATGATGAAACTAGATGGCGCCACCATACTGGCAGAGCCTGGGGTTCGCGTTGATTGAGCGCCTCGTCTGAATCACATCTCGTCTTCTGCGCCTATGTACGCTGCGTTTGCAGGCGTCTTAAGTAGATGGCGCCACCATACTGGCGGAAGCTCGGGTCGTCTGCGCCTGCGCGCCTGCCTAGGGCGTGTTTATAGGCCATTTTAACGCTGCCTGATAGCAAGCGCTTGCGTGGCTGAGTGGCAAAGTATCCGACTCCTGCCCAGCGCGCCTCGGTTCGATCCCGGCGGGGACCGGGTACTTTTTTTCGCATTTCCGGTGATAGCGGTTATTGAATATTTACCCTTCTTCGAAGAGCTAGAGAAAAATAAGAAGCCAACTGCAAGGCACGCGGGAGCACGGACGCACGGAGAAGACGACAAAGTGGAAGAAAGAGACAGCGTCCGCCATGGACAACATTCGATTCAATTACTGTACATAATGTAAATACAGTTGTGTTTCATCATAGGCCGTGACCATTTATTCTATATTCTGGTGCCGAAACCTGGGAGTGCTCGCTGGGACTCTACACGCCTGGAGTGCTCATCGGGAACTTTGAAAGCGAAGACAGCACGTCGTAGGGACAGCGGAAACCTCCTCCGAAAGCCAGCCGGTACGACCAAACTGGACCATCCGCCGATACCCCTCGCCGTGATAAGACGCCTACTCAGCATTCATCTGGGAAGGTGAGCGAGGTCACACATTGTTGAAACACAAGATGAATCGCCTCAAGGTCCTTAAAGAAAAGCGAACGGCGCGACGCCAAATGAATACCCGTCTCATCAATGAAGCGAAAGCCATGATTGAAAGCGCTGACAGTGCAAAGATTTCCTCTTTGGTCGAACGACTACACGCAAATAATGAGGACTTGGACAAGCTTAACACCGATCTCGAAGAAGCTATCCCTGAGGACGAGTTCGTGACAGAATTTGAAACTGTGTTGACTTATCAAGATGCTGCGCGAGGAATGTTGGGGGAGCTGAAGGCTCGGGAGTGGCTACTCCGTCAAAATCAGTGTTCTACGACTGCCCCTTCCGCAGCTGCAGGTTCATCAAATGCACTCGATGATCGCGCGCCGCGCAAGTCAATCAAGCTTCCGATTCTACAGTTGCAGACATTCGACGGACAGCTTTGTCACTGGCCTGCTTTTTGGGAGCAATTCAAGGCATCTGTGCATGAAAACGAAAAGCTGACGAAAGGAGAACGATTTCAATATCTGAAGAATCTTCTGAACGGTGCAGCAGCAGCTTCAATTTCTGGTCTTTTCAGCGACAGTAGAGTGCTACGACGACGCCATCGAAATTCTAAAGAGTCGTTTTGGAGATAAGCGTCGCATTGTGCAGGAGCATCTACGCCGTCTGCGCACACTACCATTAGTTGCTTCTTCAGAAGATGTATACAGTCTTCGAAGGCTATTGGATTATGTGCAATGCCATATCAGAGGCCTGAAAGGTCTAAACGTCAGTCCTGCAAGCTATGCAACTATGATGACGGACATTCTATTGAAGGCATTGCCAGCAGACATTGTCATTGGCTATTACCGAAAAGAAGCCAGTTCAAAGTCATCACCGTCTGCTATCGACAGTTCAGGCTCTGTACAACAACAAGATTCAACGACAGCGACAGCCGATGAGGAGTTGCAAGAACTCTTGACCTATCTTCGCGTGGAAGTTGAAAGCCGAGAAAGAAGTGGAGTTCATGACTTTAAAGGAAAGAAATGCGCTAAACCACCCGAGGAGAGAAGAAACTTTCACTCCACTTTACCAACAGCAGCTGTCCTGCAATCTTCCTCCAAAGTTAAAGACAAGGACTGTCTCTTCTGTGGGTCTTCAAAGCACTCAACTCCAATTTGTGACAGCGTCATGAACCATGAAGAAAAGTTGAAGAAATTGGCTACAGAGAACCGATGTTATCGATGCACCGTGAGAGGACATCTTGCCAAAAACTGTTATCGAAAAATCAAGTGTGGAACATGCGGAGGAAGACACGTCTCCTCAATGTGCGATCCCAAGTGGAAACCTAAGAAGACGGAACAAGAAAGACCCGTAACCGCGAACAGTCTTCATACCAGCTCTCGTTCGTTCGTGGATGCTGAGGTTTTATTGCAGACATTTCGGGCATGGATCATCGGACAAAAGCAGAGGGCCTACATTCGTGGAATTGTAGACAGCGGAAGCCAGCGCACGTTCATTCGTGAAGACGTATCCAAGACACTTGTCTTGAAAGAACTGGGATCGGTGAATTTACACCTAAATACTTTTGGACAGACAAGCTCGGTTACCGTCCAACATCGCCTTGTCGAACTAAAACTTCGCAGTCAGTATGACAATCGGGAATACCTGTTGCAGGCCATTGAAGTACCATTCGTCTGCAAGGATGTTGTTCAAGTACCACTCGAGCATGACTTTGTTACAACCATTGAAAGCGACGGACACCTCATTGCAGATAAGCTGTTGTTACCAGGCATGGCTGCTGTTCCTGGTATTAGCCTTTTAATTGGTGCTGACCAGCTATGGCAATTCATGTCCGGCAAAATGAAACGATACCATGGCCAGGCAGACTTGGTGGCGCTGGGTTCTGCATTTGGCTGGATGTTACAAGGACCACTTTCGTTCAATACCTCTTTGGAAGCAGCACTCAACGCATGCGTATTGCGAGTAAGTGCATCTACTGACTATCGACGATCTACTTCGAAAGTTCTGGGAGTTAGAGAGCATCGGGATTACGCCAGTCGACAACACTCCAAATAAGGAACCTAATATGGTGCTAGAAAAATTCGATCACGATATCGCCTTCGTCAACGGTCGCTACCAAGTAGCCCTTCCGTGGAAAGAAAGCTGTGGACAACTAGACGATAATCGATTGCAAGCACGGAAGCGACTGATGTGTCTCGTAAAGAAAATGAAGAACAATCCAGAGTTTGCCGTAGAATATGATACCACCATCAGGAACTATACGAAGATGGGTCACGCCGAGAGAGTACCTAGCCGTGATGCGGCATGTAGTAGACCTCTAAGGTCTACTACATGCCGCATCACGCTGTTGTGCGAAGCGAGTCTACAACTACTCGAGTACGAGTAGTTTTTGACGCATCCTCTCACGATCCTGATTCATCGTCCCTCAATGACCATCTCGAGAAAGGACCAAAGCTACTAGCCGACTTGATTGCTCTTCTCATACGTTTTCGTATGAACCGTATTGCTATGACGGCTGACATAGAGAAAGCCTTTCTACAGATTAGCGTAAAAATGGAAGACAGAGATGCATTGAGATTCCTATGGTTCAAGGATATACCCTCTAAGAGAAAACCAGATCCTGAAATAGAGGAATGGCGCAAGACAAGGGTGCCTTTTGGAACTGTAGCAAGCCCATTCCTACTCAACGCCACACTCCAACACCACCTGAAGGGAGTAAAGGATCAAACAGAAGAAACGGCCAAGTTACTTGCTGCTTCTTTCTACGTTGATGACCTTCTTATAGGAGCAGATAGTGAGGATTCAGCTCAAAAGGTATACAGAGACGCAAATTATATAATGGAAGACGCTGGAATGCGACTAAGAAAATGGTCGTCGAATTCTAAACTGCTGAGAGATCTTATTACCACGGGTGAAGGAGATAGCGCACCCTCGGGAGCTGTCAAGATATTGGGACTCTTGTGGGATCCTATGACAGACAAGATGACAGTAGCCGCAAAATCCGCGTTATGCTTCTTGGGAAAAGATCAAAAGCCGTGTAAGAGATATGTTCTGCAAGCAGTGTCAAGGATATTTGATCCACTTGGAATGGTTGCACCCTTCAGCATTCAAGCCAAGATATTGTTTCAGGAGTTGTGGCAGAGACAGGTAGATTGGGACGCAGATTTGCCTTCGGACCTTGCCTTACAGTGGCAAAATTGGTGTTCAAATCTGCAGCACCTTACTTCTACGAATATCCCACGTTGGGTCAAGACTGGGCTCGAAAGTCACTCCATGCAGCTTCATATATTTTGTGATGCAAGTCAGAGGGCATATGGCACTTGTGCATATTTGAAATTTATTGACCATGGGAATTGTGCTCATAGCCACCTCATAATGGCGAAGTCACGAGTGGCGCCTATGCAGAAAGTGACTTTGCCAAGACTGGAGCTTCTTGGCGCTTTGCTCGGAGCAAGACTAGCGAAATTTCTGAAGACTGCCCTTGAGAAGTGCACACTAGAAACATTCTTTTGGACGGATTCCAAGGTCACACTGCATTGGATAAAAGGGTCTCCGAAGAAATGGAAGCCATTCGTAGAGAATAGGGTGGCTGAAATTCAAGGCTGTTCCGACAAGAGCCAATGGCGACATTGTCCTGACTGATAATCCTGCGGATTACCTTACACGTGGAGTTCAGCTGCAGTTTCTCAAGACAAACGCAGTGTGGTGGAAAGGACCACCATGGTTGACAGAAATGGAAGATGCATGGCCCATGCACACCCTGGAGGCAGATTTACAGAGTAATGATATAGACTTAACTGAAGCAAAAGTCGTCGTGCAAGTTTTACATGTGAGAACGTTGTTGCCTATTTTGGACCTTGAACGCTACTCAAGCCTCACAAGAGTGTTACGAATAACAGCGTGGGTATTTCGTTTCATTAAAAGCTGCAAAAACAAATGCATCGGGGGCCAACCACTGCTCACAGCCGAAGACATTAGCGGTGCTGAAAATTACTGGATCAAGGTGGCTCAAGAGGATATTTATGCAACAGAAATCAATCAGGTTGAAAATGAACTACAACTGAGTCGCAATTCAGACCTGAGAATGCTTCACCCTTTTCTCGACATGGCAGGAAGGTTGCGTGTAAGTGGACGACTGCAATTCTCACAGGAAGCGGAAGAATTTAAACATCCTATTTTGTTACCTCCGCTTCACCAACTGACAAAACTTGTCATAAGAGACTGCCATAAGCGTATACTCCACGGTGGTCTGCTAGATACCCTTGCCGAGCTTAGAGAGAAATTTTGGGTACCCCGCGGAAGACAAACTGTAAAGAAAGTCATCAGAGGATGCAACGTTTGCATCAAAACATGCTTAAAGCCCAGCAGCGCACCTGTTGCACCATTACCAAGTGAACGAGTACGCCGATCTGATCCTTTTCAAGCGGTTGGAATCGATTTTGCTGGACCTCTATATATCAAAGACAGTACGTCGAAGGTCTACATAGTGTTATTTACTTGTGCCGTTACAAGAGCAGTACACCTTGAATTAACCACCGGACTGTCAGCAGAAAGTTTCCTGCTCACGTTTCGGCGATATTTATCGCGTCGTGGATTGCCTGACGTAATATACAACGACAACGCGCAGGCTTTCAAGAAAGCGTCAAAGGAAATCGCCTCCTTGGCAAGAGTATTGTTCAGTGGAGAGCTACAAGACTATTGCTCTCAAAGAAGAATAGAATGGAAGTTCATCGCAGAAAGAGCTGCATGGTGGGGCGGCTTCTGGGAGAGATTGATAAGAACTGTGAAAACCAGCCTCCGGAAGATCCTTGGCAAGGCAAAGCTTACGCCAGAAGAATTAACGACGGTATTGTATGAGGTAGAGGCAGTAGTAAACTCCAGGCCCCTCACTTACTTGTCAATGTCACCAGCAGAAGTGGAAATACTTACTCCGGCTCATTTCTTAACCGGTAAACGACTAACAAGCCTTCCTTACCATAACGAAGATGTCGATACTTCAGGGCCAAGATCTACGGTCACAAGAAAGTGGCTTCATCGCAAGCAGTTACTGGAGCACTTTTGGAGTAGATGGAGGAGAGAATATCTTCTTAGCCTGCGCTCAGCGCACTATGCCAATGTTCAAGCTTCGAACAATCTGAAAGCTGGTAATCTTGTGCTTATTTACGAAGAAAATGCCCCACGACAACTATGGAAGACGGGACGCATCCAAGAAGTACATCGAGGACGTGATGAAAATATCAGAACCTGTTCGTTGAAGCTTCCAAACGGCTCTGTAATACGCCGACCCGTCCAACTTCTGTACCCAATTGAACTTTCTTCGCTCTAACAGACTCAAACTGCGCGCCTTTCTGGGGTGCGGAGGATATTGAATATTTACCCTTCTTCGAAGAGCTAGAGAAAAAGAAGAAGCCAACTGCAAGGCACGCGGGAGCACGGACGCACGGAGAAGACGACAAAGTGGAAGAAAGAGACAGCGTCCGCCATGGACAACATTCGATTCAATTACTGTACATAATGTAAATACAGTTGTGTTTCATCATAGGCCGTGACCATTTATTCTATAGCGGTTACGGTCACCAAAGGCGGCGCCAGCGGCGGACATCATCGCGAACCGAAACGGCTATTGGAATGAGCCAACAACAGCTTACGCTGTAAAAATATCGCCGAGAGCTAGTGTGGCTATACAAGCCCAGGCGCAACCAAATTAGGAAGGCCAACTATGCTTCAACAAATACACTCCCTCACGAGAACGGGAATTGTACTCTCTGGTGCAGTATTCGTCCACTACTTCCCTAATGACACCTACAATTAACTCATGGCCCTCAGTCCCCAGTGGCTGTGGAGCACCTGACCAAGGTGGTGGTCAGACCTGCGACGTGGCAGTGGGAGCAAAGAATGTCTGGGTCTGGACAGGCTGCCACTGGAAACTGAACATGGAAACATTCGACATGCGCACCCTATCGAGTGAGGCTAGCTTAGCAGGGCTATTTGAGGATTGGCTATGGATTGGCTATTGCAAGGTATTGGCCACGTATTTAGGCTAGCCTAAGCACCGTGGAGCAGAGGTAGAGCACCCGGTCATGTCCTCTGCTACAGAGGTCTTGCAGATAAGAGAGAATTCGGGGTAGGATTTCTAGTCCATAAGGACATAGCGAGCAACATTGATGAGCTCAACAGCATTAATGAGAGGGTCGTAGTCATCGTCATAAAGCTGAATAGGAGGTACAGAATGAAGGTAGTGCAAGCCTACGCCCAAACCTCCAGTCTCGATGATGAACAAATGGAACAGTTTATTCAAGATGTGGAAGTATCAGTCATAAAGGTGTAAACTCAATATACGGTAGCGATGGACGACTTCAATGCGAAAGTGGGGGAAAAGCAAGCTGGTGAGCAAGCAATTGGCAACTACGGCATCGATTATGGAAACACTAGAGGAGATATGTTGGTAGAATTCACGGAAAGGAATAGGCTCCGAATAATGCATACTGTCTTTAGAAAGGGCAGCAACAGGATGTGCACCTGGAAAAGCCCTAATGGAGAAACAAGGAATGAAATAGATTTCATACTCTCTGTCGTTCCCAGCATAGTGCAGGATATAGAAGTGTCAGATAGGGTAACGTGCAGTGACCATTACCCGCCGTGGTTGCTCAGTGGCTATGGTGTTGGGCTGCTGAGCACGAGGTCGCGGGATCGAATCCCGGCCACGGCGGCCGCATTTCGATGGGGGCGAAATGCGAAAACACCCGTGTACTTAGATTTAGGTGCACGTTAAAGAACCCCAGGTGGTCCAAATTTCCGGAGTCCCCCACTACGGCGTGCCTCATAATCAAACCGTGGTTTTGGCACGTAAAACCCCATAATTTAGTTTTAGTTTTTAGCAGTGACCATAGGCTAGTGAGGTCCAGGATTTCTCTTAAATTGAAGAGAGAAATTATATAATTAGTCAAGAAGAAACAGGCCAACCTAGACGCAGTACGGGTAAAAGCAGACCAATTCAGGCTGGTGCTCGCAAACAATTATGCAGCTTTAGAACAGGAAGATGACGACAACATAGAGGTAATGAACGAAACCGTAACTAGGCTGATCTCAGAAGCAGCAATTTAAGTGGGACGTAAGGCACCAAGGCAACCAGTAGGTAAGCTCTGCTAAGTAACAAAGAACTTAAGAAATAAAAGAAAAACATGAAAGTGTCAAACTCGAGAGATCAGATAGAATTCGCTGAACTGTCAAAACTCATCAACAAGAAGAAAGCAAGGGATATTAGAAATTATAACGTGGGAAAGATTGTGGAAGCCTAAAATACGGACGCAGCATGAAATCAGTGAGAAGAAAACATGGTAAAGGACAAGACAACATATATGCACTCAAAGTTAAGCCGGGTAATATAATCAGCAATTTCGATGACATAGTAAAAACAGCAGAAAAGTTCTATAATTACTTGTACAGTGCTCAGAGCAGCCAAGACACTTTCATTCGAAGTAGTGACGAACAGGGGACAGAGGCTACTTCTATAACTAGCGATGAAGTTTAAAGGGCCTTGCAAGACAAACTGGCAGCGTCATGTCTTGCCGTGAACGACATGACCAAGGGAAAAGCGGCTGGAGAAGATGGAATAACAGTCGATTTATTCAAAGATGGAGCAGAAATCATGCTTGAAAAGCTTGCGGCCCTTTATACACAATGCCTCACGACAGCAAGTGTACTAGAGAGCTGTACCAACGTCAACATTATACTAATCCATAAGAAGGGAGACGTTAAAGAATTGAAAAATTATAGACCCATAGCTTGCTTTCAGTATTGTACGAGATATTCACTTAGATGATTTTCGATAGAATCAGGACAACACTTTAATTCAGCCAACCAAGAGAACAGGCTGGCTTCAGGAAGGGGTATTCTGCGATGGATTATATCCATGTCATCCATCAGGTAATCAAGAAATCTGCGGCGTAAAATCAACCTTTCTATATGGCTTTCATGGATTATGAAAAGCCATTTGATTCAGTAGAGATATCAGCAGTCATAGAGGCATTGTGTAATCAAGGAGTGCAGGCAGGAGGCATACGTGAATATCTTGGCAAATATCTACAAGGATTCCACAGCTACCTTGGTTCTCCACAAGAAAAGTAGAAAGTTATCTGTGAAGAAAGGGGTCAAGCAAGGAGAGACCTCTTCAATGTCATTAAGTGCATGTTGAGAAGAAGTATTCAAGCTCTTTGACCGGGAAGACTTAGGACTGAGGATCAACGGCGAATATCTCAGCAACCTTCGCTTTGCAGATGGCATTGTTCTATTCAGCAACAATAAGGACGAATTACAGCAAATGATGGAGGACCTTAATCGTGAAAGTGTAAGAATTGGGTTGAAGATGAATATGCAGAAGACAAAGATACTGTTCAATAGCCTGGCCAGAAAACAAGAATTCAGGATCGCCAGTCAGCCTCTAGAGTCTGTAAAAGAGTACGTTTATCTAGGTTAATTACATACAAGGGACCCTGATCACGAGAAAGAAATTCACAGAAGAATAAAATTGAGTTGGAGTGCATACGGCAGGCATTGTCAAATCCTGACTGGGAGCTTACCACTGTCGTTGAAAAGAAAAGTGTACAATTATTGCATTCTACCGGTGCTAACATATGGGGTAGAAACTTGGAGGTTAACGCAGAAGCTCGAGAACAAGTTGAGGACCGCACAAAGAGCGACGGAACGAAAAATCTTAGGACTAACGTGAAGAGACAGGAAGACAGTGGTATGGACCAGAGAGCACATGGGGATAGCCGCCATTCTAATTGATAATAAGAGGAAAAAATGGAGCTGGGCACGCCATGTGATGCGTGGGATGGATAACCGGTTGACTATTAGAGTTACAGAATGAATACCAAGAGAAGGGAAGCGCAGTTGAGGACGACCGAAAACTAGGGGGGGGGGGATCAAGGTAGGTGGGGGGAATAAGCTAGTGCAAGACAGGGGTAATTGGAGATTTTAGGAGAGGCCTTCGTCCTACAGTGGACATAAATAGAGGCGGACGATGATGAAACACTACCAAGTCATCCCCAGCATTTTCCGCAATTTATTGATTAATAATCGATTGTCGATTAGCTATTGATTGGCTACCGATGACTTACTAAACTTTAGTATTCCCAACCATGTTTAGCTAGACTTACCCAGGCTAAGCTTTACTCGTTCACTGGGGTATGTCCTATTGCGCTTGGACCCTTTCTGCACAGCGCCAGTATGGGCCCACATTTTTGTCCGCGACGGATGGACTAACAGCCGGCTTAAACAGCTTCGCTGTTAAGTACGATTGAACAGAAATGAACTGGAGCAGTTAGTGACGTTGGGTCACTTGGTGTTGTATGGCTTCTAATGTGCGATAAAGCACGATAAGTGTTGTCTACACTGCATCACACTTCGTAGCCATGCAACAACTCGCACAATGTCGCTTCATGAGGCAGCCCTTGACTTAGTCTTCCGTAGAATCTGGCACTCAGTACCAAGGCCTAAAATACATTTCACTGCAACAGAATATTTTGAAACTGAGTTTAGAGTTGGAACGTGCAATGAAAGCACGTTACTCATTTCTAGAAAAGGGATTGGCGGGAAACTTAACACAGTAGACGCAAATATGATGCGACGATTTGCTAGACACCTTTGTATGTAGAAATACTGACAAATATTCCGCTATCGATGGGCTTCACTGTTCCCCTGTGAATTTCCCTGTCGTAATTAATAATGTGATCATATCACCAACTGCTCTTTGGAGGCAACAGTTCTTCAAGCTCACCCGCCGGGGTGGCATAGCGGCTACGGTGATGCGCTGCTAGGCACGAGGTTGTGCCTAGCATTTCGGCTGCCGGCTGCCGAAATGCGACTGCCGGCCGCGGCAGCCGCATTTCGGTGCGGGGAAAATACAATAATGTCCATGTCCCATGTATTGAGGGCCCTTTAAAATCCAGAGATGGTCAAAATTAATCCGGAGTCCCCCACTACGGCGTGCCTCAAAATCAAATCTTCGTTTTGGCACGCAAAACCCTAGATTTCAGTTCTAAGCTCAATGAGAAATGCGCATGGTGGCACGCAGAAATGGAACCAAACTTATAAAGTTAAGGTAATACATTCACAACCTATTGCATTGCCTTCTAAATGATAATATAATGGAAGTAAGAGCGGCATATTCACATTATTGTTCATTGTTTAAACGGCCTAAAATGTGCTGCCAATTTTCTACAAGTTTGAAACACTTTTCAGTCCCTTCATATTTGCATCAATCTGGATATACGAGTATATACTGTTGAATTGCCAATGAGTGTGAATAATAACTGCTTCGGAATTCCACTTCTTATATTCAATAGTAAAACACAAGTCGTATTTCGCTATTGAGTATAAGAGGTGCTATTACGTAGCAATTATTATTCACATTTACGGAACAAGTACTAACTGTGTTCATGTTTAAGATTATTCTTAATACAATGAGCGATTTGACGTGTATGTCCTGCGGATATTTTGAGAACGCACTCAATAAAAATTTCTGGCATATTCTTTTTTTTTCGTTTGCTCTTTGTCAGTTGGGGCCCGCTATTGCGTGGGAGAAATAAAAAGGAACTTCGCAGCCATGCAGAACCATTAGGCATGCATAGCTTACTCGGTAATCGCGAGAATGGCCACTGTGTCATCCTCGCGAATAAAGTTGGAACAGCGCTTATTCGAGCTAGATTCAAGCTAGTGATTCCCAAGCGCACCACTTACGTCGTCATTTTTTCTTTGCTTGCTTTTTGTGGGTGATGGCTTGCGCTGTGATCAAACATTCGTAACGTCACCCTGTCTCTCCGAACGCAAAAAACTTATTCGCAATGATAATCACGAAAAAAATTCAGTAAAATTCAAAAGCAATAAATATGTCTGCCTGCCATATTTCCGCTGTGGACCATCGCGTCTAGCGCAGGTGCTTCGTGCTCACGGGTTGCTTTATGGCTGCAGCTTCACCGTTCGATGACGCGCAGGGCGTCCTTCAGCAATGCCACAGCTGATACTGCCAGCAGGCCAGCTGTACTCTATCCGCCGGTCTGACCTGCTCGGTGCCATCATCACTGTGCCTCACTTACATTACGGCTAAAGCCACGCGACACAGTAAACGCAAAACTCGACTGTGAACGGCAATGGCGACGCAGGTTTCGTGCGGGGGTTCTGCGGTTGACAGCAGGGACCATGGGCATACGCCTGACGCCGAAGCGAGCAAAAACACTCCAAAAGAATCGCTGGACTACGGTGACTTCACTCTGGCAGCCCTGACTTCCTCTCAAACCCAGCACTACTTAGATTTTCTGCGCCTACGAACTCCGTCGAAAGCAGATCTGCCGAGCCTGGACGTCCTCATTGCAGCCAATCTCGAGCGGATACCGTTCCAGAGCATCGACACAGTCTTCGGCCAGTTCGGTTCTCTGGAAGCCAGTGAAGTTTTTTCTAAGGTCGTGAAGGAAGGTCGTGGGGGCAACTGCTTCGAATTGAACTCTCTCTTCGCGAGACTGTTGCTATCGCTGGGCTACAAAGTTCAGGTTCGCTGCGCCAGGATTCGCTGGGCGGTTCCAGAGGATTCTCCGCCGACGCCGGTGGATCACATGGTGCTCTGCGTCAGTGTAGGCGTCGGAGAAGGGTCTGGTCAAGAAAGGCTGTTCTTGGTCGACGTAGGCTTCGGGGGACCTAGTCCACGGCGCGCCTTGCCACTCGAAGGTGACGCGAAGCCTTATCGCCTTCGCACGCTCGATGATGATTGGGCCAAGCCAATCGAAGTGTCGATCCTAACCACAGCTGGGCAAAGCTCCTTGTGGCTTCCGCTGTATCACGTCTTCGCTTACTCGCACGAGTGGCCAGATTTTATGGATAAATCGTGGTACTTTGCCACGTATCCAGGCGTCGTCTTCCGCGATGTTTTATCAGTCAGTCGTTACGAAGGGGACTGCTGGCTGACGCTCCGTAATCGTCACTTCACTCGCCGACGCTGTACATCCAGTGGGATGGGAGTGGTGACTGAACATCGTCTCATCACGAGCACACGGGATCTACTGTCTGTGATCGATGGTGAATTCAAACTGAAGGTCGACCCAGACCTGGACGAAAAAGTACGCGTGCACTTGCAGCTTCCTTAAAATATTTTGGTTGGCGAGATGACTTCTGCTCGCGGAACTTTCGGACGTTATTTTTGTCTTGGTCGTTGTTTTTATGTCACCCTAATAAATAGGCAACATGAAACTATGAATTTTTTTTCGGTGATCGAAAAAGCAGACCTTTAGGTGTTGTGCAATCTCTGTGGTAAAAGAATTGTGTATTTGTCTATTTACAATGTTAAATTTGTATTGAATATTCCTAATAAAATAAAGCGATGCCTCTATGAGTTTGCACTGACTATTGAATCAGAGAGCCGAAAGCGACTTTCAGATGTTCATTAAAGTGCCTATTATAGCACACTCTTTAGGCACCACAATGACTCGATGGTAGGAAAACTGTGGTAGCAGAACCGTTAGGGAGCCGTGTATAGAGTACTCAGAACAGTACAAGAGTAGGAAGGAGTTTCACAATGAAATGATTTCTGAACCACCAGTTGTATATTATGTGTGCATCGCCTCATGCGAGTACGGGCCGCGCTGTAGCAAGCACCGGTCCAAGACGGAAATATTTTTAGGAAACCTATGCGGTCAAGGTGTAGAGCTAGGCTTCCAATTCATTATATGTAACTTTGCCAGTGATATTTTCGTTGTCGGCCACGCAAATACGCACTTCCTGCCTTAAACACGTCCTCAAAGAGGCGCTTTTCTAATAATTTTCCTGGCCAAATATTGACATCCATGCTTTTTAACAACCGAATGAACCTTTCAACGTTGAAATAATCCTGTCACACTGTAACAGCATTTTAACTTAAGACGTTACAATGGGAAAAAAAAGATTATTTTACCTGCGCCACAGTGGACACATACGGACATAGTGCTCTTGTTCCTCTTGTCTGCTGGGCGGTGCGGTTAATATCACGTTTTACCAAGACGTGGGGACTGTAGACGATATAGTGTCTTCTTATCAAGTGCAAAAAAAAAAACATCGACTAACTCTTCGACAATGTATCAGCTGTTGCAACGGCGGCCAAAATAAGTCCAAGCTTTCAAAGAGATATGAAGAGACTTTATTGAGCAGACAGTTGAAGAGGAGAGGGTGGCCGGTGCAAAATGCCTTCGTCGTGTTGCTTCTCTCCGATGATAAAGAGAAAAGGCAGATACAAGTAAAGGTAAAGGAAAATTGTACGTTACAGCACAAACACCTTTGTAAACAACATCCAATATGCGATATGCTTACTGCACAACAGTAAATGCCAAATTATTACGTCTACACAGAACTAGCTCTCACAAGCAAACTTCTTCAATCATGCCATGCGTAACAGAACCGGGAATCGTAGCCTGCTTCACATAGAAACTCCGGAAGCGACTTTATGGGTCGCCGGCAGATGTTCCGCAGATATTTTCCAAACAGCTAGGCGGGGGAATTCAGGCCGTTGACATAAAATGTTTCCACTCACCCGCATATTGAGATCATGCGGTAAGTATGTCGGAGAAGTGTGGCAGACGTGGTAGTCAGTGTTTCGTTCAAGCAGTACCTTGCGAATATATCGGCGAGTTTAGGTAAAATAGAAGACACGTGATCAATAGAGCATAATGTTTCGTGATATACCCGCAGCCACAGTTCGAACCAGTGCCAATGCTATAGAGGCGCTCTTGCTGATGGGCGGGGTAATAGACGCTTCGTTTCGCAGAAGTTTTGGTGCAATTTAGATACCAAGGTACTGAGGTTATAGCGAGTAAAATTCGTGGTGCTCACCTTGTCCCAGGTGTGTGCCATTTTTGCCACGGCGTAAGCCTGTTCGTTTGCGTTTATTCCACAGTTATTGGAATACACTGGAACGTGAGGATATGTCCATACTGACAAGCATCATAAAGCACAGTAATGAGTTAAGTAGGGATGTGCGAATGGTGAATTTTGAGATCGAATTGAATACGAATCGAATAGTGTCATAACGGAATTCGAATATCGAATACTTTTCGAATAGTGTTTGTAAACTTTAGAGCCGTTAATACAATTCATATAAAACAATGTTCACATCCCAGTATTAGTAAAGTTAGCAACTTTCTGCCAATACATAGTACGTTACAAAACGTTGCTTATTAAAAGCACAAATGAAGCATTAAAAGCAAACAGGTCGTTTCTGGGCATACAAAGGACTCTTCAGAGTGCGAGTGATCGCTGTACAGCCAGTAATGTATGGCTGCTTAAGTGACGCAGCCTACTCTACTGCGCAACTTCTCATCTTTTATGTCTATAATTTGACCGCGGGGGTGGAAATTTACCGTACATTTGCGCCAATTTTATGTTCATTTGGCCGCAGTTGATGTTTTCAAATATTCGAAACGTTCTCTGCACACATTTATCATTATTTTCTGGTCATCTTACGGGTCCGAACTGTTCAAGACGTCAGACGACTCGAAAAGGTACCTTCGTTATTGGAGACGGACGGGTGCTACGCCACCCGCCGCCTCACAAGGTGCTAGAAAGACCCAAGCTGGCACCCACGAGTCCTCCGCAATTATCTCTCGGAAGATGATCTACTTTATCTACAATCAATTAGGTCTACAATGATCTACTTTATCCAAAATTTAGCTTCCTTGAGCATGTAGTTGCCGGGCTGTTTACAACAGAAGATTGCAATATTTGGCAATTTGGAAAAGCAAATTATCCAAAAAGTATAAATTCAAAATTATTTTGCTACGTCTAGGAACTAGATAAATATGTCCTAAAGCTACAGAGCAAGCCGGAATGCAGTAAGTGCGGTAGTTTCTTCTAAAAATGGTCACAACTGAGACACAGTTCGCAAAAACCATGTATCTCATGCTTGTTCTTGAACATTTATTTCTAAATCACACCAATCAATTTCTTTACATTATATATAGTTGGAATCTACAAGAATTCAGCTTTTTATGGTTCATACGACAACTTGCTATCCTAAGTAGAAGAGCCGCCACGGTTGCTCCGAAAGTACTGAAAACGGGGGGCTCGTGCCGCCGGAGTGGGACCGCCACCTTAGCTGTTAAAACTTGGCAAGAACACAGATACTGCGAGCGCGATGTTTCTTTTCCCATTTCCCCTCAACGTCCTCCGTCCCAATGTCGCGAGTCCGTGCCGGTGGCGGTGTCCCGCCTGGAGTGATACCATGACAGCTCGTCGCAGCCCCCCGCTGTCGTCGCGGTATTTACGCTACGCAGCACATTTTCTGGTAGGTTTTGCTCCAGCCGAAACATTCCTCGGGCTCCTGAGCAAATAAGTGATCCAGAGCGCGTGCTCAGCTGCCGTGAGATGGTGCTGTTAGCAGAGTGCTCAGGCGGTTGTGGAAAAGGAAGACCGTGCGAGATTGCAACGCGTGCATTACCTCTTTTTTTCACGTCTTGCCGAAAATTTTCACAGGTTATTTCCCAGGCAAATTTTCAGCCCTGCCTCATGCTATCCGTCTCTGGAATGTTTTTACAGATTAAATCGCCTCCCAATCCGACCACTCTGTCCTTTCTTGTCTATATATTTTCCTCTATCGAATATCTATCGAATATTTAGTACTAGATTAATGTTACGTTTGTTAAATAATTTTCGTTACCAAATTATGTGTTGGTTCACACACATTCACAGTCCGTGAACATGCAGATCATCGTAGGTGGCAGAGTTGAATTGATACTTGCATTGTTTTGCGTTTTATTTTACAGTGAAGCTGTTTATGACTAAGGTTACGTGGATATTTAACTCCGTAAGCAATAACTAATGCGCCGAATTTGATGAAAATTGCTTCATTTTAAGCAAAACCTTCTACGTCTCATCACTTGGATATGCATTTTCAGTAAATTAGTAACCAATAGGTGCCATTTTTATGGTCAGTAGGCTCTCTGGTAGATAATACAGTCAACTCTTACTTGAGTGAACTTCAAGGGACCCAAGGAAATAGTTCAGTTTAATGAAAGTTCACTAAACTGAATATTCACCAGAATATGGAACAGCACATGGCACAGCAGTCATCGAGACAATAGTGTGAAATACAATTTGTGGAGTTAAGGTTTATGGAGCGAAACAGTTACGTAGCTGTCTAGGTCAATTTGAAGAAAAAAATCTAATTTTCAATTGCACTGGTGCTGCTAAAGCACAAGAAATAACAAAGTTGTCCGACAGTCGATGGTTTTGTGCACTTCCTCTGGCGCAGTTTGTTGCTGAGACACGAAGTCTTGCAACTTTACAAGGCATCCTCCAGCCTCGGCTAGAGTTGCAGGATTAGAATCTGCCTAAGCCATTGCATCTTTCTCGTCGCCCTCTTTTTCTGAGGGACGCACACTGGAAACAATATTGAAACAACAACTATCAATATCTGATAGTTGAGCCCAGGTGACGAGCTAACTGTCACACTGCACATATTCGTCAAACGAAGTGTTGCTGTGAACATCCAGCTGGTGACAGACCTCTCTCACCAGCTGGATGTTCGTCTCATTTCAATTCAATTCAAGAAATTCGTTTCACTGAAATATTTTTGAATAGAATGCGTTGGAAAAACAGCGGGAATTTTCTAAAACTTCGTTAATTTGAAATATTGATTAAACCGACATTCTAGAACTGACAATTTACTGTAACATTTTCTCAAAGATATACCACTGTGCGGCCCGCGTCGGCCATGCACATGGTCCCACCGCGATTTCTTTGTCGTCGTTGCAAGCTCGTGCGTGCCTAGTTTCCTTCCGCTCTGCCGGGGTAGCGGCACCGTCATACGTTGTCGGCAAGACAAGCTGCTGTTCTCCATATTGAATTTCACTTCTCTCGTCGTAATGGGGAGGCCGCGATAGTGCATGCTCCCGAGGAGCAGCGCGCCTACGAGAAGCGACAGCGAGAACTAGGGATGTCGATTAATTTTTTTATTCGATTAACGATCAACCCTTCATCATTTTAGCCTTTCATAGATTATACGGTTTCGATGCAGGGCTTTTCATCAATTATTCGATTAATCGAAATTTTTTCCGGGAACTTTTAAAAGGTTGAAATACTGTTATCTACTTTTGTAGGACCCACTTTTAATATTTGAGGGGTGGAACCAGGTTACAACTACAAGTGTATGAAGTTTAATCTTTCATTTGTTCAAGACTAAACAGAGTTGGCACTAGTGGCTTTTGAAAATATGAACAATACATATTATAACATGGCACTTAGATCAGCATTAAAGAAGGTAAGTGGCACTAGTGAATCCCTGTTAATACAAATAAAGAAGAAATAAAAAAAATGCTGTAGTGGAAAGTGAAGTCCAACTAAAAAAAAATCACCACCCAAGCACTCCACACAGATGGTTAACCAGCGAAGCTCAAAATGTGCGGCCCCGGTGTTTAGCAGTGGGTTAATCCCGGCGCTATATTGGAGTGGGTCAATTATTGGTTACATGTTTGTGTATCTTGTGGAACGCAAGGGCCAATGGCGGGCGGATGCTGCTAAGCCCGACGCCGAGCTAACTCCAGATATCGAACGCATGCGACAACGGCGAGTCGGAAGACTCGCCGACGGAAGACGCGCCACGGAAGAAATCGCGTCAACGTGGCAACGACGGAAACGTGTTCGCCGGGGCCAACGCCCGCTTTCGGCGGGAGTTTCTCGAGCGGCCCTTTGGCTTCCGCTGCGACGAAGCGTCCACGTTGAAATCGCGAAGTGGTACACAAGCGCCAATGGCGGGAATGCTGCTAACTACGACGCCGAGCTAACTCGAGAATAAACTTTATTAAAATATCGTGAGCAGTTGTGCCTCGAAGGTGGAGCCCTTAGTCCGGGGCCCATATATATGGTAGCAGCAACCACCTCGGCACGGTCGACCAGCCATTTCTGGCCAGTCGCCGTCGCGTCGATCAGCCGCTCCTGCCAGGAGGTGAGGGTGGGGTTTGGAACGAGAGGGACGTGGGGAATGTCTTGGCAAAGCCAGACCATGTTCAGTAGGGTGGGGTGGTCACCGCAGTGCGGGCATTGAGCTGGACAACGGGAGGGGTAGAGGTAGGAATAGAAAAGGGGCGTCGGGAAAGTATTCCTCTGTAGTTGTCGCCAACAGACAGCCTGTCGGCGAGTAAGGGAAGGATGAGGTGGGGGTAGTGTTGCCGAGTTAGGTGTATCTCAGCAAGTTGGGATGCATACGAGAAAGGGTGCGGTCGGATGATGGCAGAGCGGTCTCCAGCGGCTCGGTGTGAGAGTTCTCGGGCCAGCGCATGAGCGCACTCATTACCGGGGATCGCTGCGTGCCCAGGCACTCAGACCAACCGAAAAGTATGCGAGGTAGATGATAGGAAGGACTCCAGTATGGACGTGGTAGTAGGATGTAAAGTGTTGAAAAGAAAACGCCGACATGCTGCCTGGGAGTCTGTGAGAATATAATTTGGGGTAGAAGGATGGAGAGAAGAGGTGGAAATGATTGCCCTGGCAATTGCGCGTTCTTCCAGGAGGGAGACATCGGTTACTGTACGTTCCGAGGCTGCGAATACGGTCATGAGATCAGAGTCCACTACTATCAAGCCAACTCGAGATATCGAACACATGCAACAACGGCGAGCCGAGGAGGCGGCGTTGCAGGCAAAGCAGCGTCAACGGGGCAATGGCGGGAACGCGTTCGCTAATGACGTCACTAACAGCGCCGCCAATGGCACGCGCGCTTCGGTGCGACGTAGAGGACGACGTAACTGACGGCGCAGCCAATAGAGACGTTTATCGAAACATGTGGCAACCGGTTTTTCGTTTTGCCTAGCCATATACAACTTTCGCTGTAAAACTGTCAGCCCTTCCACTTGGGTGGAGATGGAAGACCAGCAAAGCTGTACTATGGTGGGAATTATGTATTTCTAAATATGACTGTTAAGATGTGATGGTTTAATTGGTTATTTGAACTAAGAAAGAATGACAAATATATATGATCCGGTGGTTGTCATTTATTTAGTGACCACAGGGACCATTGCCTTATGGTTGCTACGGTACACCGTCATAGGGTGTACGGCAAAGGTTGGCATGTTCTTCATAAACATGTCAACAACGCCGCGCGCGTTCGGTGCGAACGCGGGCAAAACGCCGCCGCCGTCGACAACAGTTCTGCGCGTTGCATCCCGCCCGTCCCCCGACGGCCTTTCGTGTGACGGAAGATGCCGCGTTTGCTCTCCACCGTGCGTTAGGCTCCCCGTGAAAGCGCGCTTTCACTCGCACACACACAGCATACGGCCAATGAGTTTTTTATTGCGATAGCAATTATATGGACACTCAAAAGCAGATTTCTGGCGTCGGCGTCGCCATGAGGTTCCGTATGACGTCAATGGAGATGAAATCGTCGCCGCGCGCCGAACGCTGTATGTGCGAGTGAAAGGGCGCGAGGGGTGCGCGCTTTCACGGGGAGTGAACGCACGGCGGAGAACAAACGCGCGTTCTGCGCCGTGCTCGCTTAAGGGCTGCAGAAGTAGGCGTCTCTTTCCTCCTTTACAATCACCATATATGTAGAGCAAACGCGCCTTCTTCCGACGCGCGAGAGGCCGTGGGGGAGGGGGGGAGGGAAGGGGAGGGAAGGGAGGCGACGTTTATCTGCGGCACCAAGTGCCTATTTATATCAGAGGCTCCGGCAACAGTCACCAACGCCGCACGCATTTTGAGCGAACGCGTGCAAAACGCCGACGGCGTCGACAACAGTTCTGCGTGTTGCCGGTGCTGCTGCATGTCCAAGTTTATACATGCTGATAAAGCTAATATCATTACTCCGTATAGCTCTCTACAAATTTGCTATCGCAATTGATTGCTTCGCCTTTCAGGTGAAACTGCGACAACTTTTTTCTACACGCGGACACGACCATCGGAGACTGAGCCCTTAACAGCTTCGCTGTAATATGCAAAGAATTGCGATATGCACAGGGGATAAGAAAATTACTCGAGTGAGGTGGAAGTCAACACGTCTGACGCCGGATATCAGAGGCCATACAATTCGTCGTGCACCTAGTGTTCGTTTCCTGGGCGTCACCATAGACAGCAAGCTACTGTGGCGACCCATAGTTGAAAGTGTTGTGGCTGCATCAGTACAAAGAGTCAAAGATTTCGTCGCTTGTCAGGTGTTCGTTGGGGAAGCAATCCAATGTCCATGCTTACACTGAACGCTGAGCTTATAGCAAGCTGCATTCTTTATCAGCTGCCGCGCATATCCCCATCACCGAGCCAATTCGAGCACTTCAAGGTAGTGCATTGAAAGGGACTTCGCTTGGCGATGGGGGTTCCTCGGGCAGCTTCAAACAAGAAGGTTGCTAATGAAACAGTCTCCCACTCCGCCTTTGGTATCTCAGGCCTTGTGTACGCAGCTGTTAAGGCTAGGCGAGTCCCGCGCAGGCAGGGCGCTTCTCCGGTGGCTATGAACAAGAACTCGCTCCCATGTGCACAACGACGGATCAGGCGCCGTCACCCTTCCCAAGCTGCAAGAAACCATCGCGCAAGTAGCACATTTAGTACGACGGCTAGCAAATAGAAGATACCGCTTGAAAGAACATGATGCAGTCAGAATCATCTAAGCCCTCATCATCAGTAGAATCACCTACGGCACCCCTTACCTAGACCTAAAGAAAGCAGAAATCGAAAAACTAAACATCGTCATCCGGAAGACCTTCAAGATTGCCATTGTGATTCCCGAATGCTCCTCCGCACAGCGACTACTCCGCTTAGGCCTCCACAACTCTTATAAGCAGCTAGTCGAAGCGCACAAAGTTAACCATCTCGAACGCCTTACACTTACTGAAACAGGAAATGTATTTTAATCTTCTGAGTGTTGCCCTTCCTGGGCAACACTCAGAAGATTAGGATACACTGAATCTATGCAACTACGCGACGAGAAAAGGACAACCCCAGAGCCAATTCAACAATACATTTCTGTAGCCCCCATTCCAAAAAAATATGCATCCAACCCACCATGAGGGAAGAAGAAAAGCCTGAATAGTGACTCTCCGAAAAACATATGGCCCAAATTCGGGCACACGATACACCGATGCAGCAAAATATACAGGAATTCCGGCCCATGCAATCAGTGTGGTCGACAGCAAGGGCAAAGAGAGAACGGCCGCTATCATCTTGACAAGAGAGATAGATACAGCAGAAGAAACAGCAATAGCCTTGGCAATCTCAACCTGTGGGGAGGGTGCAATAACACTCACAGATTCCAAAGCAGCTTACCGGAATTTTCAGAAAGGGAGAATCTCCAGGCAAGCCCTAAAAATCCTCACAGAAACGGCAAAGAAGAACTTACCGGAAACGTACACCGTTTGGACTCCGGGGCACGAGTCCCTACTGGGGAATGAGGCAGCCGACGCCTCCGCCCGAGCTCACGTTCACCGGGCTTGCTCAGAGGACGCACCAACGACACTGAATGAAGTCCCGAAAAAGTACAGCGAGATTCTGCAACACTGCAGGCTAGACAGAAGAACTTACCCGCTACCTCACCCCAGCCTAACTAGGAAAGAGGCAGTAATCCTCAGGAAACTGCAAACGAACCGCTACGTCCACGGTATTCTATTGCACCGAATCTCGCCTACGCAGCATTCATACCTCCGCAAGTACTGTGATGTCCCAGACACCCTATGCAATATGGTACGGGGATGTGTCGGAAAAGATTGCAACATAGACACTCACACACTAACTGAATACCAGTGGGAGGCCAAGCTGTCAGACCGGGACCCAAAGAGACAGTGCAGTCTCATCGAACGGGTACGGGAGAGGGTCATTCCCCACGGCTACCTGGAATAAGAAGGCCGCCCACCTAGGGCGCCGACTGCGCTTGCTCATAATAAAGGTTTATTCTCTCTCTCGTTCCCATTTCCATGCGGCGCTGAAGACCTTCTCATTTTTAGGATGTATTTTTCGGACATTACCTGTAGCCTCAATGTACCCCGGCTACCCACGAAACGCACCATTCCAACTGCCGAAGCTTAGTTCCTTGTACTGGACCACTTGAGCACAGCTTATAAAAGCCACCTACAAACGTACACAGAGGGTCGGTGTGTGCACAAACAGATAGCTGCGCAGCGGCAATCTGCATGGCCTCCCTTGATGTATCATGGTCTAACCGCCTGCATCGCGTAGTGTCGTCTACAACAGTACAAAGCACCGCAGTTACCGCGGCCTTGCGAAAACTATGGGCGTATTTTGCACGAGATATCCTGGTGCTGACGGACCCAAAGTCAGCATTTCATCGAGTACATCTTGGCCTACCTCAAGAGATGTTTACAAGGCAGTCTCTACGATCAATCATCTAATGAGCTAGGAATTTAAGTAAAATTTCAATGGATCCCATCCCACGTAGGAATGGAAGGAAATGAAAAATCTGACGCTCTTGCACGCCTATAGCGCTGACGTGTTGCAAAATTGAGAGCGCCAAGCATTTTTCAAAACTCTAAGGATGCAATCCGTAATCACTTTATGGTGATCAACCAAACCTGCGTGATCCATGGACTTATTGCGAGGAAGCGATGCTGTTGTACCGCATCAGAACCGACTCCGCAAACACACCGGCTTGGTCATTCAAGACTGAAAGTTGCGCTTCCCCATTCTGTGCCTTCTGTGGTAATATCGGTGATATTGAATAGTTTATTTGCTTATGCCCAAAGTTCGACAGACAAAGAAACGCGATGGTCGACAGCCTGCAATAGAGTGGTCTTTCACACAGGACCTTTGAAGACGTCGATTTCCCAGAGGGCCCACGGCAATCAAGAAAAGAGTGCAACGAGTGCTGATCGCCTTCCTGTGAGACACGGGGCTCATCTTTATCTGGTGACCCAACCCTGATCTCAACTCACAGGAGGCTCGGGCGGAACAATTGCCGGCTATGTATGCCAGGCTAACCCCGCCTGCTGCAACACCACCACCACCAGAACGCTCAAAACCACGGTTTAGGATTTTAAGCCACGTGCTCTTTTCTACAGAGCAAAGGAATTTCAATTGGCTGGGAGGTTCGGGTGACACCAACACCTTCTTTGAATGGCCACACAACCGGCATGCGAGAATAGCCGCTCGCAAGCTACACATTTGCTGGAATCGATATGTACTTCATCGTTATGTCAAATACACGCTCCAAACTGGCAGTCATGCTGTGCCACGTCTTTAGTTGACTGGCAGTGACACGACGATCAGCGACTGGGTTGCTATAGTATGCCTTGAATTGCGAGGGCATTTCAAGCCTCCGGCTTGAGTTAGCGTGTGCGGTGTAGGTGAAGTGGGGGGAAGCATTTGGCTTGGCATCACTCGGGACTCGGAAAAACCGTCCACAGTCGCTCTAGCACAGCCAAACAGTCACTGCTCGTGCGCCAGCATTCCAGTACAATTTAAAATTTTCGCATAACTCCTGTCAAATTCTCGTAAACGAATAATCGAACATGTCTAATTGATAATTCGAATAAATGAAAAGTGGACATCGATGAAGATTCATCGTTTTGCGGGATACTTTTATTCGATTAATCATTCATCGATATTACCACCACTAGCGAGAACAGATGCGAGGTTGCAATCGGCGGCGGCAGGCAGCTAACACTGATGACGATCATTCCTGAGAGGCCAGCTGCAAGCGGCTCGCCATGCAAGACGTCGTAAGTCGTGTGCTTTACGTCGTGTGCTAAACAGCTTCGCGGATCATTCACCTTCACAGAATGTAATGGCTCATAATTTATTTTTATTGCGATGGACACTTCAACCTGATTTCTGCCGTCGGCGTCGCCGTCACCGTGAGGTTCCGTATAAAGTCCAAGGGCGATAAAATCGTCGCCGCGCACCGTATGCGCGAGCGAAAGCGCGCGGGGGACGCGCGCTATCATGGAGAGCGATCACACGGCGGAAACCAAACGCGACGGTCGCGCGAAAGGCCGTGGGGGTATGGGAGGGAGGGAGGCGGGGCGACGCTCTGCTGCCGCACTAAAGGCGTATCTTGCAACCGGGCTCAAGGGGAACTGGCCAAAGCGGGAAGGCAGCGCGTGAGGGAGGGGGGGGGGGGGCACAGCTTCTACTCTGCCAACAATGGCGCTCGTACTTTGCCCGGCTGTGACGGTCGCCCGCACCGTCTCTTATCTCCACACGGCTCTGACTTTTGTATGCACTGTGCATTCGCCGCTCAGTTTACGTTGAAGCGATAGACCGCACGAACATGGCAGACAGTCGTTGTCTGCGGTCATTCAGTGTGATCTATTCATGTTTGCTTGTGCGCGCTGACACCACGCTTGTTAATTAAGTTAGTAAGTGAATGTGTCCATGTTTATGCAGCCGATAAAACTACTATCCCTACTCCGAATAGCTCTCTACTAATTTGCTATCGCAATTGATGCTTCGCCTTTCGAGCGAAACTGCGAATATTTTTTTCTTTTTGTTAATTCGTAGTGCGGTGACACTGTATTTTATATGGAAATTTTTGCCTTTGTACGCCTCCTTTTTTGTCCAATGATCTTCATGTAATATTTACTGGTATCTTCTCGTGCGCACGTTCTCCTATTTTTAGATTTCAAACCAGTTGTACTCTTTATATTGACTGTATTGATTTTGAGTGGTGTTGCAATGTGCGAATAATGCTATGGTCACGGTGATGCTTTCTTTTTCTTGTTGAATCGCGTTCGCTTTGTCTTCACGTACCTAATGTTCCCGTCTTACTCAATGCCTTACTAAATGCCTGTGAGGTATTCATGAATAAATATATTGTTAAAAATAACTACAATAAACGTGCCTTAAGCAGACACGCTAGAAAGTACTAGTATTTGTGCTCGGCCTCATTAGGATATTAATAATTACTAAATTTAACAATTACAGTCTATAAATGCGCTAATTCCTGCATGCGGGGCAGCTACGTATACTAATTATTGAACACATAATTGCATAACTGATCGTTTCAGGCTTCGAGCACGATGTTTTCATCTATCTAGCCTCGAGACTGCGGAACGTAGCCGGCAATGGCGCGCAAATGCACGCACTGGAACAGCTGAGTTTTAATTCACAAGGAGCCATTTCTTAAAGCTGGCTGCGCGATAGTGAAACATTCTTTGCCCTTTTACACAAATGAGTGACACTGCACCTCCAGTATTGCATATTACCTATCAGTTAACTCCGCTCGCTAAGGAAGCCAACAATAGATATGTAGGCAAGTATAAATGTTTACAGCGAGGCTCTCTATGGCTAGGGTTCTATGCATTTTTCGCGTCCGTCAACACATCTGCGCGTGCAAAAATTTACCTTCAGAATTTGATGGAAAATCGCGTTACTCTCTGCAAACGCTCATACGCCTGATCACTTGGATATATATTTTCAGTACCTTAGTTCTCAATAGGCACCATTTTCAAAATCAATAGACTCTCAGGTAGATTCTCCAACATTTGCCGCTGTGCGACCCGCGTCGGCCATGTGTACGCTCGCACCGCCCTCTCTTCGTCGCCGTTCCAAGCGCTTGCGTGCCTAGCTTCCTTTCGCTCTCCCGGCGTGTGGTCTCGTCCCGCGTCTCTACTTTCCGCCGGCTCCTCGATGTGGCGGTAGTTTTCCACGCGAATGTATACCGCCGATGAAGATCGCTGATCAAAATAAAAGTGTGCGTGCGCGCGCGCGCGTCCTTCTTCGGGATGACCGCCGTCGCCGCTCAAGAGAAATAAAATTTACTCATACCTTTGATCTAAATTCTGTGTCATCTCTATGCGATGTGCTAAACTGCTTCGCTGATAATCCACCTTCGCAGCAGTGGAATGGTGCGTGTTTTTTTCTTCTTTCGGCACTCACGTACAATAAGTTTGAATGCTTTCGCTTGATAGGTGATATCAATACGCGCAGCATTTGTTACTGTCAGTCAACAGGGTGCGAAACTTCAGAACCGAATGGCAACACGACCACATTACAGTTGGCGACCTAGCACGTACAAAGGAGCTTTACTATTACGATCGCGGTAAAATAATGATACATAATTAAACAAAAATATTTTATTGCGTAGGTACCAAAAACTCAATATGATTATGAGGCACACCGTGTAGCGGGGACTGCGTTGTGCCTCAGGAACAGAAACGAAAATATCGCGAAGCATCATCGCGCAGAGCTGTGAAATCGAACGCGCGCGCCTGTCGATGGTGATGACGGGACGGTGCGCACTATTGACCCTTTTCGCGGAGCAGTTTGCTCTAGAGGAACGATATGGCGGTTTTGGCGGCGAGCCATACGTTGCCTCAGCGAATGCGCACGAATACGAAACCATTACTGCTTCTACCCTGCTACTGTGCGATCAGATGTCGCAAATGCTGGGTGTTCCATTATGCACTGTGCCGAATTCATGCTGCAAAATGTGTAACGATAAAGGGAAGACGTGTGCGGTAGTTTGCTGCAAAAATAGTGCTTCCCGTACTAAGGAATGGAAGCAACCAGTGTCGCCGCTGCTTAATAAGGACTGCCTGTGTTGCCGCCCTTCGCGATGCACGGCTTTCCTCGAGGATCAAAAAAGATAATTTATCCGCCAACGCTGCATAGCTAACCTCCAAAGAAATGACTTCAACTCCGAAACTTCGGCACATAAGAGTGAGTGCCGCTCGTTACAAAAGGAAGTAGCACCACTTACTGACATGGTGAGTTTCTCGCACGTTATACACACAGCCACCCCTACTCGCACGCAAACTTACGCCCACCCTATGGCCAACGTATCAATAATAAGTGAAAGGGCGCACACTTGATTCAATGTGCCGAAGCAACAAACGCCTGTTTCTAATGCTTATTTTATTAACCACATCTTATGTAATACCCCTCCAATGGAGTTCTTAAGGTAATAAAGGGAAGTGAATCATGAGTGATGGCGACTACACGGACAGCACACGAAAGTTTGAAGCTGAACATTTCGTGACGGTCCAGAGAGTAAGCGAGGGACCAGCGATAATACGTCTTTGCTACAAGCTACCGCGATGTACAGAACATTTACATTCCGAGCTTTGTGCGCAGCAAGAACAAATCTATCGCAGCAGAGCACAACCGTGAGCTAATAGGCTGAAATTAACAATGAGATAGTGGCTGCACCGAGCAACTTTACTGAGTCAGAAACATGACAAGCCGCTTCATGAAAATGTTTGTCAAATAAGGAACGAAGAGCCCACTGATCCCGATTTAATTCAGAAGCGGAAAGTTCGAACAGCTTGGAATACATTTCTAGCCCCACGTTTAGTACAAGCACTGCTATAATCTGCTCGCGCCGTTTGTACAAGGTGTAATGAGCTCTGAAAGCACTTACATCTCCTCTAAAGCTGTGGTCAGAGCTTCGTGTAATGCACAAAGCCACCGTCTACGGTAGGCGTCGAAAAGGAGCTTTGCTGCGCCGCACCGGCGTCACGCGCTTGCATTGTAAACGCGGAGGCAACGGAGGCAGCTGAGGCAAGCCATGGACACGTCACCACGTGATCAAACGTGGCAGCACCCACGGGAGCGCCGCGAAAAGCGTCAATACCTTCAGTTATGCGTTGGACACGCGCTTCGCTGTTCGCGTTTATTTTGACGCCGACAGTGCAGTGCTCAGCAATTAAAGCGCGATATTCGCATCGCATGGCTGCCAGTGCTTGTTGCTGTCATGAGCTATGGAAGAAACAGGGAGAAGAAGAAAAAGAAGATAAGGACAAGAAAGCATGAGGTGGCTATGGGAGAGAAAAAAATTACTCCATCTCCCGCTAAAGGGAACCATGTGTGGATGCGAAGCAGCGGGGAGATGGTTAGCTTGAGCGGGAGATGGTTTCGCGGCAGCGGCCCGAGCGCTCATCGCGGCGCTGCACAGGAGAGAGAATGAGGCGCGCGCGCTCCGTCATTTTCATACCGCGGAACTACCGTGGCGCCCCCAGCGGAGTATGCAGCTTGAGCGGGAGATAGTTTCGTGGCAGCGGCCCGAGCGCTCATCGCGGCGCTGCACAGGAGAGAGAATGAGGCGCGCGCTCCGTCATTTTTATACCGCGGAACTACCTGGCGCCCCCAGTGGAGTATGCAGCTGTCAGCGCACCGCGCCGGATTCCTAGTGGAGAGAAAGGGGGGAGCGTAGGGGAGGAGAGAGAGGGGGAGACGCGCATGCACTGTGGTGGTGTGGGACGCGGGACAACAGACGGAGCCGCGGGCAAGAAATGCTTCGCATTTCAAAACGCCAAAGCTTGCACTAGGCTGCGCAAAGCTCAAGCCGCAGCGAAGTTGGCCGACTGATTGCGTCTCTTGGTTGTAGCTAGGTTGAACTTGTCTATGTCGAGATTTAAACGTGGTTGTAGCTAGGCCTATACTCGTGTACGTTATCTGGGCTAGTACTGGAAAGGCTGCGGTAATACTGGAAAGGTGCGCCGCGCCATCACGCCATCGCCGCGCTATCACCGCCACCACAGCTGGTATGACGCGTGATACTCCTCCACACCGTCGTGCTCCCGGCACGCACCTTTCCAGTACTAGCACAGATGACCTACACGAGTATAGGCCTAGCTGCAACCAAGTTTAAACCTCGACATAGCCACGTTCAACCTACCTACAACAAAGAGACGCAATCAATCAGCCAGCTTCGCTGTGTCTTGGGCTTTGCGCGGCCTAGTGCAAGCTTTGGCCTGTTTTTTTTTTCTCCTGGCTCAACACGGCGCGGAAAGAAGATAGGCGGGGGTCGAGAAGGCAGAGAGCTGGCGAGGATGATACCACGTGCGCATGCGTGGCGCCACCCTCCTGGGTGCCACCGCTCTCCTGGTTGCCATGGCTACGGCGTGGCAGTTTCTTGGTACGAACCACACATTACATCTGGCTTAAACAGCTTCGCTGTTAAACAAAGGAAGTGAGGAATTACGAAAGTGCCCGATCAAAAAGGGCAGAAGATATGAAATAAGTGTAAAATGCATGCGTGGCTACGTGGCCAACGCGGCAAACGGACGCATAGCACAACAGAATAGCCGAGCTACGCTCTGGCACGATGGGCGGCAAGAGCAGCTGAAAGCTTAACGGGATGGATGAATCGCGGGGACGGCCGCAATCCAGTGGAAGCTGGGCTTCAGCTGCCGCGACTGCGACCCGTGAGCTGAGCTTGACCCCGGTCAACGACGCAAAGTAAGAGGCAAGCTAAACTGCTTTATTTCAAGGTGAGTCCAGAACAATGAAACGATACAGCAAGGATTGCTGAGAACAAAAGGGCTTTCACATAGAGCAACTCCCGTGGCCCACAGAGCCCTCGATGACGGGCTTGATGACGAACGCAACGATCACAGACTACGGTGACTGGAGCGCGACTGAATGGGGCAGAAGTCACAGGCGAAGAGGAGTGCTGTAACACTCCGGTGCTTGGAGTCTGGTAAACATTGCGGGTCAGGTCTGAACATAACTGCTGGAAAACGCAGCTGGTCGCCACAAACCTTTTCTTATCGGACGCTCTGGCGGTTCGGCATGCGGCGACATTTGCGAATCGTTGGCGCCCAGGGACGATATGCTCAGTGCGGCGCCTCGCAAAGGACTTTATTATATATAAGTGCTGCTCCTTGGCCCCTAATGCGATCGCGTAATATGCGCTGAATCGTAACACCGGGCGGAGAAGCATAACTGGGCTCACAGAAAGCACGGGGGTTTGGGGGAATAGGGCGTCTCTCGAACAGGCAAGCGGACGAAGGACACGTACGGCCTGCACTGGGGCGGACTGGAGGTGAGGGGCGACCGCCCCTACCGGCCCCCGCTGGGATTCGCAATTGGTACCACGTTCAGACTTCATTGTTGTGAGGTGTTGTTCATGGGAAATACCAGACAGAAACAAACTGATTTCACAAAACGCACGAAAATCCTCTTGCAATAAAAATTACGGCAGAACTCTTCTCCCGATGACTGTCGATGGCAATGCGATGAGCATTCGAGCAATGTAGTGACACACCGTATTTCTGAAGTTAAGCCTGTGCAGCATCCATATCTGTGGTTCTAAAACTGTCCTTGCTTTGGTTATACGTGGCATAATCCGGTATCATCCCTTGTTCCCAGCAAACCACAAATATCCATTGGACGTACCACAAAAGACCAAATATCGAAGACATTTAACGACGTCTAGTTAACATCTATAGTATGTTCAACTAGTACGTGGCAGTCAAGGCTCATCCAAAAGACATCGAAGGTATTTGTGATTTGGACATCTCTTGCACATACAAAGCTTTCGCACATTGATCGTACATTGTGCGTTGTGAGTAGACGCACGCACTATGCCTCAAAAATACAAGCAAGTTTTCTCTAATGCCTAAAAATGGGAAGGTAGCAGAGCAAAAGTTATGCTGTTGCCTGTTGCAGCCCTGCAGCGGGGCATTTGCTTTGTTTTTCGACATCATCATCACTGTGCATGTTCGAGATCCCACGAGAGGGACAATCTGTACCTGAACTGCGAAATATTCATCTGTTCATTATGAAAGATTCAACTGTAGTATTAAAGCCCAGAATTTCAGTTATGACCGCACTTATTTTGCAATTCAGCACGACCTCTGCACGCACAGCGGGACACCGCGTGCAGAAGCCAATACTTTGGACATTTTTTCTATATGCTTTCGGTTTCGGTTAAGTTATTTTTTTATCATACAAGATGCTTTTTTTCGGTTATATCTATTAGTACAATGTTGAAAATACGTAGCCTTTAACTTGCTGATGTAATACGACAGTTTATAAAGAAAAAAGAAGCTTGATCTCGCAATAGCTTTGTCTTTCGCATTGCTACTGATATCAATTCAGCAACACGCGCCTCGATGCAAGTGCGCAGCAATGTTCCGTGCGCGAGCAGTGTATGCTTTATTAGTGTGTCTTTTCGACTTTTGTACGGTTGACCATGGCCCAACTACGTATACACTAGGCAGAACTGTACAGTTGCGTACTGAAATTTAGAGCTAAGCTTCTGACTGCTATTTGTGGTACGTTTGTTCGCCTTGCGGAGCTCTGAGGGCAACGTTTTGATGGTTCATTTTTGCACATGTTTTTATCGCTTGGTTTCCGGTGCTCCCCGTCAAGTGTCAGGGATATTTCTCATTTGCAAATCCTATCTTTAAGTCGCTGGCAGCATTATGTTATTGGCACTTTCGTGGTGTGAGAAGCTGCCTGACCAAGTTGCCTATCAAGATGCACATTCCAACTCGGGATTCTGCTCGCGCGGAATTTCTTTTACCAGGTATTTTTATCTTGAATCCGGTGGCCCCAGAAGGAGGTGCTGGCAAGCAGGCCATGCACTTTTGGTCATTAATTAGTATGTGATATTACCTCCTACTAATCAATTTTATTCTTTTTAAATATAATTGTGGCACTGTGCGTCCTAGTCATTTTCCGAGTGTTAACACCCTTTTCTCCTTACTTTTGTTTCAGTGAAGTTTAGTTTTCAATAATCTGTTTTTATTTTTTATTTTAGATCCCCGTTTAACCTGTTTGTATACAGCTAGAACTTGTAATGAATATTTTCATACATGTGCCTGGCGGGGGGCTGATCATTTTGTAATAAAGCTTTATCAGTGGTATAAATAAAAAGTAACATTGGTATGACATTGTGAGTTTCACTGATGTGCTTTACCTAGTGCTTACTGAACTCGCTATTTTTCATTTATGAATTGCGGGATTTGTAATGATGCACAATGATCAAAATGCAGATTTACGATATTGTTAGCACAGTTTTCGCATTTGGATGAGTGTTAGAACTGTATATAAAAGTTGACAGTCACTTTAGCGAACACTGAAGAGGATGAAGGTCGAAGCCTGCGCACTTACGAGGCAATAATTAAATTATTTGTCATTCTCATTCCAAGGCATTGTTATTCCTATTGTTTTCTGCTACCAAAGTTCTGGGCTCGAGTGCCTTAATTACCTGTGCCTTAATTAACTTCATCATTAATAACACCAATGGTTGCGGGCTCTACTCCCACCAAAGGTCGAGGGTTTGAGCGCCTTAATTATTTGTATCTTAATTAAATTTGCCCTAATTAACACCAAAAGTCGTGGGTTAGACTTCCACCAAAGGTCGAGGGTTCGAGTGCCTTAATTAACTGCCTTAAGTAACTTCGCCCTAATTAACACCCAAGGTAGTGGGTTTGACTCTACCTTCATCATGTCAATTGGAATCCAACTTGGAGATAACTTGGGGATGTGGCCGGTTCGCCCATATCTTCAAGTGGTTTCGACTCCCAACAAAGGTCGTAGGTTAGATTGCCTCAACTAACTCTATCCTAATGAACTGTGCCTTAATTCACTTCGACCTAATTAACACCCAAGGTCGTGGGTCCGACTCCCACCAAAGGTCGAGGGTTCAATCCCCAATTTTGGTGCCATTGAATTTTGGTGCTGTAACGCTGGATATAGGATTTTTCAACCATTGAGCCATCTAAGAATTTCGCCTTAATAAGTGTTGCAATTTATATTTTCACATTCACACGTTTACACGTTAACAAAACATTTCAAGCAAAGACACCAGCTACATGCCTACAATGAGGGTAACTGTGCCATTAGTGTGCCTCAACAGATGTACCATCGAGGACAAATTAAAGGCGAACAGCGGAGCGTGTGGCCGAAGCATAACTAAAGGCATACGGTGCATGTCGTCGGCCAGTCGTTGTGCACGTGCGTGGGGATGTAGTTCTCGAGGAAGAGTGCAGCGCTGCTCACCCTATTGTGATAAACGTCACCCGTATTTCGTCCGAAAGTTGTTTTCTCAACTCTCCGCGGCAGTGCCATACCCACCTGGCAGTACACTGTTATGCTGGCTAGCACCCTCGCTAAATCTGTAGTGTGATATAGCTGGCATGCACCCAGCTAGCTAGCGTGCGTTGCTTTGCTTTTGTTACCACCATCAAAGCTGCTAGTGTCTAATCGTAATTTGAATAGCACGAAAAATGTATTGCATTGGATGCGCAACAACAGTGCTAGCCACCTTAACAGTAATAAGAGAGGAACGGCACTGCAATGGCAGGGTGAGAATACAAGCTTTAAACAAAATACAGGTGACGTAATACGCATCACGACAAGCAGCCCCGCACCCCTCATCGAAACCACATGCATGTGTACAATGATGGCTGGCCGACGCCACACACTGTGCTTTTAGTTACGCTTTGGCCACACACTCTGCTGTTCGAATTTTATTTGTATTCGATAGTACATCTGCTGTGGCACTCGCAGGTATGCAGCTCATTATAGCGTCTACAGGAAAGATCCACTAGATGTTCTATGGACCTCCTGCATCCCCAAAAAAGAACATCTATTAGAGGTTACTTATGTCCAGCTGCGACATCCTTTCAACGTTACAGCAACGTGATCTGGATGGGACTTAGATTATCCATGGTAGGTATTTGTAATGTTGTTTGGAGAAATATAGATATCTATAGGATGTGTGCAATGTCCTCAAACATGATGTTCTATGGACATCTATGGGACATTAATGGTTCACTGGGTTGTGATAGCACTCGCTTGCCATAGTAACGCTTGAGCAAGCAGCATGATGACTGTATGACGCCCACGCACAAACAACTATGAAATGACAAAGCAATGCCGTCAACGAAACGACAGAGGTTGTATGACAATGGCATGATGACAACGAGATGGTCATTCAGAAAAGATGACGTTAGTGTAACAACGGTCTCATGACGACGCCGACATGAGGACAGTTGGATGACGACAGTATATGACGACAAACGGGTGACCAATCTGGAATGACGACGATGACTCGACGAGGACGGCATGGCAACATCGGTATGACAACGGCGGTGTGCCCGCTGCAGTTGCTTTGCAAGAACGAAGAAAAAAAAACAACGGAAGCATCATAGCGACTGTCCGAGGATGACGTCATGACGACAATGGCGTGACAATGGCGGCATTATTACTATTTAATGACGACAGCATACTTGCGATAGAATGACGAAGAAGGATTGACGTCGATGGAACGATCAATACAGTATGATGACGACGATAAACCCTTTCCATAAAGTGGAGAATTCGGACATCAATTTATACCAGCGGCTATTATTATGCATGGAAAATAAGATATAGCCCATGTTTGTGTTGCCCGTGAGGCCGGTGGCGACCGGCTCAGCTAGGAACTTGCGGATTCGATTTGAATCAGAAGGTTATCAGAGGGTTCCATTACGTCGTTGCATCGAAAGTTGCTTTACCATTCTGCAAGCTCATGACGCTGATTTAGGAGCAAACCTGCCGGCTCGGACTGCGAGGATTGGTTTGGCAGATCAGTGATATGATCGTTGAAATCTGACCAGTGGCGAAACGTGTTGGCTTTTATACATGAGTCGTCGAAGGGTCCAGGGTGATCCCTGGTGTCCGCGTGTCTTCCAGAAAGTACTAGACAATTCGTGTCGCTCATACAATCAGATTACATAAGCGTCGGTGACAACAAACAACGGATGAAAGCATCGATAACGTTCGAGAAACTTCCGTTGCATGCACGCGTGTCCTGCGCCGAGCGATAACGTATAACATTTCTTAGCCGGCGAAAAGCGGTCACTGGTGAAAGATAATCAAGTACACGTGTCACTATGAAGCTTGTTTTGCGATGAACCATGCACATTTACATTTTTCGCCTATCTCGAACCGACACACAATTCTTCGGCCGGGAATGCAGTCTGTGCACGAAGCCGCTTCGTTTCTACAGCACGGCATGCTAACTGTTTAAGATTATGGCGTGAGCCTTGTTCCTTTGCTATCCTCTAGTAACTGTTATGTGCCAATGATGCATTACGTTAATTTCAGAGATGCAGATCTCGTGTGCGCGAGCGGAAGTCATATTTCTGAAAACAGTACACTTACTCACTCGGCCATCTCGAGGCACTTAGAATCGTGACTATGTATACCGATAGCTTTTCTCCCTCTTGTGCACCAGAAAACTACCCTTGTTCCACGAAGTAGAGATGTATTTTGCGTGAGTGTACTTTCTCGCGTTTTGGCTGTCATTGTTTATCTAATTACAATCCTTCAAGCTAACCAATCAGCAGCAAGATTACGAGAAAGACCCGCTTCGTCCATACTTCGTTCACAGCGATGAAGCACCGACTGTTGATTCCAAGCGCCCATACAGAACTGATTACGTCCCTCTCTGAGCACTGAGTTACGTCGGGCGCTGTAGCCATCCACTCCACGCCGCGCTGCCTGTGCGAGTTGGCACCGCGCCAGCTGTGCCGATGACGTCATACGCACCACCGCTCGTCTATTCTTAACTAGGTCATCTACCATCCGTCGGGACAGCTGCGCTGCTGACCTCATTCTTGGCGCTGTGCCAAATTTTTTCGCCAACCTTCATACACTCGCATCGCAAATGTTTTTAATGGGGGCATATACGGTCACACATAAAGACTCATTCGCACTAGGCCGACAGGACACCGATGTTGGTCTGCTGACTGTTAGCGACCGCGTTTTCCTTCCTTTAAACCGTCGGCCACAGCGTTTTTCGTTCTGTAAACTGCTGTGGCCAACAGTCCGCAGACCAAAGTCGGTGTCGTGTCGGCCATGTGTTAATGAGACTTAAAGGCAAATTAACGTGTGGGTCGGGTGTATTTTTAAGTTACGTGTTTGGCGCCTCTGCGGGTCTAATGTCATGGCTATTTAGATTTCTAAAGAGTATGACGTCGCTAATTACTTTTTCATTTTCCTTGCCAACATTTGGAGTTGCCCTGTCCTGACGTTTGTGTACAATTCTAAATTTTGCTCAACTTTTGCTCCCATGTAAAGGAGTGAACTGAACTACCATGGCGTAAATTCGCTAGAGGACAAGCTATGTACTGGCATTACGGCTTATTTTGAGTGTAGCTTCTGTGGAAATTCAGCACGCTCTCTGCATCCTGTGACCACAAGAGTTCTGAAAACATTCGGATGAAATATGTGTTCCGATTTGTTGTCACCTCCCTTTGGAACCAATTTCCAAAGTGAGGTAACAAAGGGCGGTAGAAAATCTGAAAACAGTGGGCATGTTTTCTGCCGACAACACGAGGTCGCGGGATCAAATCCAAGCCGGGGCGGCGGCATTTTGATGGAGGCGAAATGCAAAGACGCCCGTGTCCTGCGCATTGAAGGCGCGTTAAAGATCCCCTGGTAACCACAATTATTCCGAAGTCCCCCACTACGGCATGCCTCCTAATAAAAGCGTGGTTTCTGGCACGTAAAATCCCCTAATTCATATAGTCATTTCTGCCGACAAGGTGGACATTGTCCGTAGAATTTCTGAAGAAAGGCCCGTTAAGTTTCTCCTCCGTCAGGTCTTCCAGGCAAACGATTCTTCAAAGAGTCTCAGGGAGGCCAAATGAGGAATTCATAGGTTTATTAGGACATATGAATTAAGTGGCGGCCGATTATCGGCTCGCTCGCTTCCCCCGTCTTATCTCGACACATTCATTTAAGCACCCTTGCGCATGGGGTAGGTACCCGTATTTTAGCCCTCCTCGCTCACATTCTACCAGTCCGTTCTTTTCAATGTAGGACCATCAACAATCCACACTGTGACCGCCCCCATTTCTATCCCGGTTCTTGGGACACACACTCCAACATCACTTAAACGAACGCCACGTAGCCCTCTTGCCCAGAATTCAAACACCTCGGTGGAGCTGGCCCGTTGTATTCACATACCTCGTGAACACCTACCTACATCGCCAGGCGAGCCACTAACCCAGGACATGATATAGAATCGTTCTGGCACGTGGCCTTGTCGCCAGGTCTGCCGTTACACACGTATGCTCGACGCCCTAAACTGTGCATCTCCTACACCGCAAAAGGAATGCTGCCACCGTCGGCAGTGCATGTATTTGGGTTATCCCACAAGAACGCGCCTACATGCGACTGAGCGACATTCGCGGCGAGGCTTCTGCTTGGCCTCTCGTTACATACGCTTGTTCGTAAAGGGTCCATATATATTGGGCACCGCAGTGGAAGTGTGCCAATCTCCAGCGGTTCCCGTTTTGAAGAGCAGCACTGTTCTAAGAACACAAACAACCGTAGGCTGCAAAAGAATATACAACCTGCTCGATTGTCATGCATGTGGTCCCCGGGTTCTTTGTAATACACATCTAGTGAGCCCGAAAGCAGGTGAAGAATAAAATTTTCGCGATCACTGAGATTGATCAATTAACAACGGAGAGAGGCCAAAGAACAGCCGTAAATTAAGAGTAAAACTGCTGTTAGAGTTACTGTTCATATATCCGAAGACGATGTTTTCACTTGACGTTTTGTGCCGCAATGGCTATACGTGTACAGTGCACTGGACGATACGTAACTCTCTACTTAGAATGTGCTAGAAGAAACTTCATGCAGTGGTTGCAGGTAGACAAGTGTACTGTTCCCCGGCTAACTGGCAGGCTATGCGATTATTGGAGGAGCAGTGGTCGTTCATCAGTTTCATTTCTTGCACCGAAGATTGTTATTCTTCAAGTAGTGTTAGTCAAGGTAGTTCATGCAGAAAAATAAATCCTGGAGGCGGAACAGAACTTACTACCAAACACCGCTGGTCCCACAACCATAAATAATATCTGCTTTTTTCCCCTTTTTTTCTTTATCCAAGAGCTTGACGAACGTTAGCTGCGAGATCTTGTACATAGCCAAAAAAAGTCTGCAATACGGGGATGACATACTTTAAGGGCAGTGAGGCTGGAGCGTATAAGAACACTGTTACATGCACGGACATCTGTGCCACGCTTCCGGTGGGGATGGAAGGTTGTAGGCTTCGACGATCGGAAACACATGTTTGGCGTGCGTCGAATACAGCTGCGCCGTCAGTTTGCGTGTACGTTCGCTTGCACACACGACGATCCGAATTGACGCTAGTGCGACTGAGCTAATTGGCAAATGCAGACATGGAAAGTCCAGCGCTCCTGTCACCCCCACCAAACCTCGACTGTTGCTCCCAAAGTGGTGAGTCGTTCGAGCATCCGGACCCCGAACTGTTCGCCGAGGCGGCAAAGAGGAAGATTGACTTCAGTGGCTACCGCATGGGACCACTTAGCCCAAAAGAACTGATTCTCTACCTTGACGTCCTGAAACTAGAGCAAAGTGCTCTGAGAGAACCGAACCTCGCCACTTTGAACACCCTCATCACGGCCCACATTGAACGAATCCCTTTTCAAGGAATAGACACGTTCGTCGGCCATCAGCCGCCGCTCGATGACGACTCAGTGTTCCGCAAGGTGATTGAGCAGCGCCGTGGGGGCTACTGCGTGGAGCTCAATAACATCTTCGGCAGATTGTTGCTGACACTAGGCTTCAAGTTCCACATCCGGGCAGCCAGGATTCGCTGGGGGCGTCCGCTGGACACGCCATTGACCCCCCTAGGACACCTGCTCTTCTGCGTCAACCTAGGCAAGGAAGGAGAGTACTTCGCCGACGTGGGCTTCGGCGGGCCGAACCCGTTCAAGGCGATGCCCGTGGAAGGCGAGGCAGAGCCTTACCGACTACGCAGACTCGACGATGAAGGGAACATCGAAGTGGCCATCAAGTCGACGGGACGAGGAGGCACGTCGGCCACTTGGCGTCCCATGTATCACGTTTTTCCTCCGCCGCAGAAGTGGATCGACTTTGTGCCGCAATATTGGTACGGTTCGCTGCACCCGCGATCGTTGTTCCGTCACGTGCTCATGGTGGGTCGCTTCGCTGACGATTCCTGGTTGACGCTGGTGGACGGTCGCTTCTGTCGGCGCTCGACCAGCGGGCAAGTGGAGCAGCGTCGCATCACGGACGTGGAAGAAGTGCTTCGCCTCTTCGACACCGAGTTCGCCTTGAAGCTGAATCCAGACATGAACCTCGACCTCCTCAGGTCCCGCATTAAGAGCGTTATTTAGGGATGCAACAGTGTACAAGGCGAGAAGTTCAAGATAGAATGTTTAGTTATCCCTTCCAAATGCCTTGTGCAACAGTGAGCAAATAAATGTTGTTGCAACATACGTGTAAAATTCGCATAAGCTCTCACGTGATTTATATATTGCGTGTATTCTCGTCTAACGTTTACATAGATATGTGTTTAACGCTCACTGCGCTAGTCGTTTGGATGTGCGCCGGTGATCGTCGCAGCAATCTTAAATTTCTTTACAGTGTGTTTAAATAAAACATTCGCAAAAAGTGGCATCTATGCAGCTGAAAAAAAAAAACTCTGCGGATTTGCATACCACAACCACGACGAGATTGTGATGCACGCCGTACTGGGCATTTGGTAATAATTCTCACCATTTGGGATTCTATCACATGCAGCTAAATATAACTGCACAAGCGTTTTTAGATTTCACTCGCATCGAAACGCGACCGCCGCACTCTCGGGATCGCACCTGGCACCTAGGCACAGCCCCATAGCCATTAGCTGCGATACAACCGTTACAATTCTGCTGTGGCTTCCACAAACATATTGCCTTTTGTAATTCAAGTCTATGCCGGCGTTCTGAAATACTATCTTAGATCACCAATGGCTAAGGTCACCCATGAGGACAAACAGGTCAAACGGAAATGCATTTATATTTACAAGTGGTAGAAACCAATTTTAACGCCACAGCGTTAAGGACCCCATGTCGCCGAAAATCCGGCGGCGGCGGCGGTGTCGGCGTCCGTGGCGGAGAAAATCATCTTGAACAACCCAGACCGCGCTAAGCCCTCCACGTGGTGCAAGGTTTTGGTGAACAAAAATTGAATTTCTCTCAGTGAAATCTATCGGAAAAATGGTAAAGTACGATCTAATCAAAACCCACAGATATGGTGGCATCGGATTGTAATTTCTATGTACGAGAAAACATAATTCTGTTACGTGGAAACTCAAACACAAACCCCTTTTCCAGGATTTCTACCATACCAACCGCGGTGCGCTCGGGTAGGCTACTTGCGAAAATCATATTCAGATGGCGCTCGCATCCTTGGCAGGTCAAATTCGGACTTCGCCTGCCTAATGCATTTTCGACACGCGCGCGCGTCGAGGCAATAGCAAACAATTAATTAAATAATAAAAAAGGTGCTAGATCCTTCACATTTTCATATAAGACGACTTATATTGCCCCTGGAAAAACGACTTCCCAGCAAGGCGTTTCTGTTTAAAAGTGAAGCTGACTTTAATGGGGTCGGTGTAAGCTTGGTCTTTGTAAGCTGGCTTTCCCAGGTTCTATATTGCAGTGAAGCCTGCTCATAAAGAAAAGTGCCATCCGAACCGGGCCCGATAACGCTATCGCGTTCCAGTCTTAAAGGTTAAGCTTAAGCGTCCCCCAATTTTTGTCGCCATGTTCGCTCTAGGCTCTTTGGCTGGCTAGACGATACAAATGCGGCGGCAGGAACTGGGACGCGACCGCGCCCTGATTCGTCCGCGCTGACAGCCTTCATTCCCCGCTTCCGGCGAGCGGTTCACCGCCTGCAAACATATGTAGCCCCTCTTCATCGACGGCGAACAGCCGGCGGCCTCCGGGCCGACAACGCGCGCGGTCGTTCGCCGGTTCTTCGCAAGAAAATCGCTCCATGTGGGTAGGGCTTTAGGGGCCCCGTGTCGCAGAAAATCCGGTGTCAGCATCGGTGGTGTTGTATGTTAGAGAAAAGTATATTTAGGTATTAAATGCGAAGCATTTCTCGGCGAACATTTGCTAGTTTTTATCTATCTATCTATCTATCTATCTATCTATCTATCTATCTATCTATCTATCTATCTATCTATGTAGCTGTCTAGCCCCCTACGTCTTTGGGCTCTCGTGGTCGTTTCGTTAACTTGATATGTACCAAAATTGGCATACTATGACAACAGTATATGACGAACACAAATGATATGTCATGACATGCATATCATGTAATTCATGAAACAGCCGCCTACGTCCAATGTCGTTTCGTTAACATGGTAAGTACCAAAATTAGCATAGCAGGACAGGAGTGTATGACGAAGAAAAGTGATGGGTCCTTACATAAATGTCATGGTATGTGTGTCAGGTAGGTCAGTGACCCAGAAAAAAAGACAACACTCAATAACCACTGAAATGAGTTCGGACGTGGGTACTAAGTGAAGGAAACACTAAAGGATGATGGTAGAAATCATAGTCATGACTATGACTGAGCAGAAATGACAATGGCTCAGCGAAAGAAGATTAACATTCGAAAATCACTGGAATGTGTCCGGACGTGGGCACTAAGTGAAGGATGCACGAAAGGATGTAGGTAGAAGTCATAGTCATGAGCATGACTTAGCAAAAAATGAAAATGACTCCGCGAAAAAAGATCTTATATACTCAAAAACCACTCAAATGGGTTCGGACGTGGGCACTAAGTGAAGGAAGCACTAAAGGGTTGTGGTAGAAGTCATAGTTCATATTGCAAAGATTTAAACTGCGCTATAAATAGGGACAAAGAAGGACGAAAAAGACAACACGTGTGCACGTGTTGTCTTTTTCGTCCTCCTTTGTCCTCTGTTTCTAGCGCAGTGTAAACCTTTCCAATATGAACTTCAACCAACTAGCCCAAGTTAGTGCACTACTCCTGAAGTCATAGTCATTAGCATGAATCAGCAAAAATGACAATGACTCAGCGAAAAAAGTTTAATACCTTAAAGCAACTGAAATGGGTTCGGACGTGGGCACTAAGTGAAGGAAAGACGATTGTGGTAGAAGTAATAGCCTGACTCAGCAAAAATGAGAATGACTCAGCGAAAAAAAATATTAGTGCTCAAAAAGCAATAGAATGGGTTCGGATGTGGTACTAAGTGAAAGAAAAGGCTAAAGGTTGATAGTCGAAGTCATAGTCATGAGCATGACTAAGGCTAACTGCACAAGCGTTTTTAGATTTCACTCTCATCGAAATGCGACCGCCGCACTCTCAGGATCGCACCTGGCACCTAGTCACAGCCCCATAGCCATTAGCTGTGATACAACTGTTACAATTCTGCTGTGGCTTCCACAAACATATTGCCTTTTGTAATTCAAGTCTATGCCGGCGTTCTGAAATACATTTTTTTTCATTCAATTTCGCCTTAAGGTCTCTTAAGTTTAGCTAAATTTAAAGGACTCCATGACATGAATGTCATGACATGCTTGTCATGTAGGTTATAAAATAGCCGCCTAAGTCTTGGTGCTCTCATGGTCGTTTCGTTACCTTGGTAGAGGAGTCCCTGCACACTGCTTCTCATAACATCGATTCCCACAGGGTGTGGGATCTGTCGGCTTTTCTGCATATTCCATGCTTTGGTATATATGGCATGCGGTATATGCGGGTTTATTGCTACACGTAACATTCTATCATTAAGGTTGATCATACCTTGTCTTACATTCTGACAAATATTGAGAATGACAGTCCACAAACAAATGTCATGAAACAAAACACTGACAGTGCATGCCTTTTAAGCTAAATCTTCACAGACTGAAATATTCAATGGGCGAAACAACAACAGAAACCTGAAAATGACGTAAATTTTTGGCGCGGCTGTGCACTACCTCTGGGAGCGGCCCACGCAAGAGGCAGCGTTTCTACCAGAAAGCTAGCCTTCGTGCATAGCGCTCGCAGCCAGCGTTTCCAGGTATAAACATCATGGTTACAGAAGCTGCAGTTGTCGGGAAGCGTGAGAAGCAGTCAGAGATCTTTGAATGCTATCGCGTTCCGCTCTTAAAGGCGAAGCTTAAGCGACCTCCATTTTTTAGCTCTGGATCTGCTCGTTGCTGCTCAGCGAAGTCTTGCGCGCTTATTATTCTCAGGAAAGCGCCGTCATCATCGTCGTCTTGCGGCGGTGGGCAAATGGGGGCGCGGGATAGGCTGTCGACATCACAATGCTTCCGTGCCGACGTGTAGACGACGGTGATTACAAACTCCTGGACTCTGCGACTCTATCGTGCGAGGTGTCCTGAAAGGTCCTTTAAATTTGCCAGCCAACACAACGCATGGCGGTCGCTTACGGGTTTAATGGGCCTGCCGTATAAGAAGGGGCGGAATTTTGTGGTGGCCCAAACGATGGCAAGGCATTCTTTTTCTGCCGTCGAATAATTGGCTTCTGCTTTCAACAGCGACCGGCTAGCGTAAACAATGACCCTTTCGAATCCGTCTTTTCTTTGGACTATGGAGACACTGAAGTCTAAGCTACTTGCGTCGCTGTGTATTTCGGTGTCAGCGACTTCCTCGAAGTGGGCGAGTCCTGGTAGTGAATGCCGGCGTCATTTCATCTTTTCAAATGCTTTGATTTGCGACGTTTTCCACTTGAACTCGACGTCGGGTTTTGTGAGAAATGTCAATGGCTCGGCGATGCGTGAAAAGTCTGACGAAGCGCTTGTAATATTAACACAGGCGAAGGAATCTTCTTGTTTGCAGGCTGTGGAAAGTCAGCGATGGCAGATGTCTTCTGCGGGCGAGGGTGGACTCTATAATTGCTGATGATGTGGCCAAGGAACAGAAGCTCATCGAAGGCAAAGCGACACCTTTCGGTCTTCAGAGTGAACCCTGATGACTTGATGACCTCTAGTACTGTCCCAAACCGCCTAAGGTGATCGTCGACATTCCCAGAGAAGGCAACGACGTCATCCAAGTAGACGAGATAGGTCTGCCACTTCAACCCTACTAATACTGTGTCCATCACATGCTGGAACGTTGCAGGTGCCGAGCATATTCTGAATGGCATGATGTTAAACTCGTACAGTCCTTCCGGCGTGATAAAGGTGGTCTTCTCGCGATGCCTCTCGTCGACTTCTATTTGCCAGAACTAGTCTTGAGATTCATCGATGAGAAATACTTAGCGCTGCAGAGCCGGTCCAATGCGTCGTCTATGTGTTGGAACGAGTCCTTTTTTCTGATCTTGTTCAGCCAGCGATAATCCACGCAGAAACGCATGGTTTGGTCTTTTT